>NC_089749.1:60623188-60640688 GCF_040412425.1 Macrobrachium rosenbergii | reverse complement strand
CACGTAGCCATATTATGACTATTTATCACATCACCGTGATTCATATACAATCAGAAAGCTACAAACGTCCTTTAAAATCCAATTCACTCTACCTCGGAAGTAATATATTTTCATATATGTTACCGAAGGGGAATTTTTAGTTGATAATAAGTCCACCGTCCCGTGGGGTCGAACCAGCGACGGACGAGGAATCAGGACTACAGTGACACACTAACCAGTCGGCCACAAGAGAGGGTATAAGTGAACACCATCTCCCATCAACCCACCTGTCGAACTCAGGTGTTTTGCGTTTGGAGACGATATCCACCCACCTCTGCCATGTTGACCGTGTAGTGCGTTTATCGCACGTAGCCATATTATGACTATTTATCACATCACAGTGATTCATATACAATCAGAAAGCTACAAACGTCCTTTAATATCCAATTCACTCTACCTCGGAAGTAATATATTTTCATATATGTTACCGAAGGAATTTTTAGTTGATAATAAGTCCACCGTCCCGTGGGGGTCGAACCAGCGACGGACGAGGAATCAGGACTACAGTGACACACTAACCAGTCGGCCACAAGAGAGGGTATAAGTGAATACCATCTCCCATCAACCCACCCGTCGAACTCAGGTGTTTTGCGTTTGGTGACGATATCCACCCACCTCTGCCATGTTGACCGTGTAGTGCGTTTGTCGCACGTAGCCATATTATGACTATTTATCACATCACCGTGATTCATATACAATCAGAAAGCTACAAACGTCCTTTAATATCCAATTCACTCTACCTCGCAAGTAATATATTTTCATATATGTTACCGAAGGGGAATTTTTTAGTTGATAATAAGTCCACCGTCCCGTGGGGTCGAACCAGCGACGGACGAGGAATCAGGACTACAGTGACACACTAACCAGTCGGCCACAAGAGAGGTATAAGTGAATACCATCTCCCATCAACCCACCCGTCGAACTCAGGTGTTTTGCGTTTGGAGACAATATCCACCCACCTCTGCCATATTGACCGTGTAGTGCGTTTGTCGCGTGTAGCCATATTATGACTATTTATCACATCACCGTGATTCATATACAATCAGAAAGCTACAAACGTCCTTTAATATCCAATTCACTCTACCTCGGAAGTAATATATTTTCATATATGTTACCGAAGGAATTTTTAGTTGATAATAAGTCCACCGTCCGTGGGGTCGAACCAGCGACGGACGAGGAATCAGGACTACAGTGACACACTAACCAGTCGGCCACAAGAGAGGGTATAAGTGAATACCATCTCCCATCAACCCACCCGTCGAACTCAGGTGTTTTGCGTTTGGAGACGATATCCACCCACCTCTGCCATGTTGACCATGTAGTGCGTTTGTCGCACGTAGCCATATTATGACTATTTATCACATCACCGTGATTCATATACAATCAGAAAGCTACAAACGTCCTTTAATATCCAATTCACTCTACCTCGGAAGTAATATATTTTCATATATGTTACCGAAGGGAATTTTTAATTGATAATAAGTCCACCGTCCCGTGGGGTCGAACCAGCGACGGACGAGGAATCAGGACTACAGTGACACACTAACCAGTCGGCCACAAGAGAGGGTATAAGTGAATACCATCTCCCATCAACCCACCCGTCGAACTCAGATGTTTTGCGTTTGGAGACAATATCCACCCACCTCTGCCATGTTGACCGTGTAGTGCGTTTGTCGCACGTAGCCATATTATGACTATTTATCACATCACCGTGATTCATATACAATCAGAAAGCTACAAACGTCCTTTAATATCCAATTCACTCTACCTCGCAAGTAATATATTTTCATATATGTTACCGAAGGGGAATTTTTAGTTGATAATAAGTCCACCGTCCCGTGGGGTCGAACCAGCGATGGACGAGGAATCAGGACTACAATGACACACTAACCAGTCGGCCACAAGAGAGGGTATAAGTGAATACCATCTCCCATCAACCCACCCGTCGAACTCAGGTGTTTTGCGTTTGGAGACGATATCCACCCACCTCTGCCATGTTGACCGTGAAGTGCGTTTGTCGCACGTAGCCATATTATGACTATTTATCACATCACCGTGATTCATATACAATCAGAAAGCTACAAACGTCCTTTAATATCCAATTCACTCTACCTCAGAAGTAATATATTTTCATATATGTTACCAAGAGGGATTTTAGTTGATAATAAGTCCACCGTCCCGTGGGGTCGAACCAGCGACGGACGAGGAATCAGGACTACAGTGACACACTAACCAGTCGGCCACAAGAGAGGGTATAAGTGAATACCATCTCCCATCAACCCACCCGTCGAACTCAGGTGTTTTGCGTTGGAGATGATATCCACCCACCTCTGCCATGTTGACCGTGTAGTGCGTTTGTCGCACGTAGCCATATTATGACTATTTATCACATCACCGTGATTCATATACAATCAGAAAGCTACAAACGTCCTTTAATATCCAATTCACTCTACCTCGGAAGTAATATATTTTCATATATGTTACCGAAGGGGAATTTTTAGTTGATAATAAGTCCACCGTCCCGTGGGGTCGAACCAGCGATGGACGAGGAATCAGGACTACAGTGACACACTAACCAGTCGGCCACAAGAGAGGGTATAAGTGAATACCATCTCCCATCAACCCACCCGTCGAACTCAGGTGTTTTGCGTTTGGAGACGATATCCACCCACCTCTGCCATGTTGATCGTGTAGTGCGCTTGTCGCACGTAGCCATATAATGACTATTTATCACATCACCGTGATTCATATACAATCAGAAAGCTACAAACGTCCTTTAATATCCAATTCACTCTACCTCGGAAGTAATATATTTTCATATATGTTACCGAAGGGAATTTTTTAGTTGATAATAAGTCCACCGTCCCGTGGGGTCGAACCAGCGACGGACGAGGAATCAGGACTACAGTGACACACTAACCAGTCGGCCACAAGAGAGGGTATAAGTGAATACCATCTCCCATCAACCCACCCGTCGAACTCAGGTGTTTTGCGTTTGGAGACGATATCCACCCACCTCTGCCATGTTGACCGTGTAGTGCGTTTGTCGCACGTAGCCATATTATGACTATTTATCACATCACCGTGATTCATATACAATCAGAAAGCTGAAAACGTCCTTTAATATCCAATTCACTCTACCTCGCAAGTAATATATTTTCATATATGTTACCGAAGGGAATTTTTAGTTGATAATAAGTCCACCGTCCGTGGGGTCGAACCAGCGACGGACGAGGAATCAGGACTACAGTGACACACTAACCAGTCGGCCACAAGAGAGGTATAAGTGAATACCATCTCCCATCAACCCACCCGTCGAACTCAGGTGTTTTGCGTTTGAGACGATATCCACCCACCTCTGCCATGTTGACCATGTAGTGTGTTTGTCGCACGTAGCCATATTATGACTATTTATCACATCACCGTGATTCATATACAATCAGAAAGCTACAAACGTCCTTTAATATCCAATTCACTCTACCTCGGAAGTAATATATTTTCATATATGTTACCGAAGGGAATTTTTAGTTGATAATAAGTCCACTGTCCCGTGGGGTCGAACCAGCGACGGACGAGGAATCAGGACTACAGTGACACACTAACCAGTTGGCCACAAGAGAAGGTATAAGTGAATACCATCTCCCATCAACCCACCCGTCGAACTCAGGTGTTTTGCGTTTGGAGACAATATCCACCCACCTCTGCCATGTTGACCGTGTAGTGCGTTTGTCGCACGTAGCCATATTATGACTATTTATCACATCACCGTGATTCATATACAATCAGAAAGCTACAAACGTCCTTTAATATCCAATTCACTCTACCTCGCAAGTAATATATTTTCATATATGTTACCGAAGGGGAATTTTTAGTTGATAATAAGTCCACCGTCCCGTGGGGTCGAACCAGCGACGGACGAGGAATCAGGACTACAGTGACACACTAACCAGTCGGCCACAAGAGAGGGTATAAGTGAATACCATCTCCCATCAACCCCCGTCGAACTCAGGTGTTTTGCGTTTGGAGACGATATCCACCCACCTCTGCCATGTTGACCGTGAAGTGCGTTTGTCGCACGAAGCCATATTATGACTATTTATCACATCACCGTGATTCATATACAATCAGAAAGTTACAAACGTCCTTTAATATCCAATTCACTCTACCTCGGAAGTAATATATTTTCATATATGTTACCGAAGGGGAATTTTTAGTTGATAATAAGTCCACCGTCCGTGGGGTCGAACCAGCGACGGACGAGGAATCAGGACTACAGTGACACACTAACCAGTCGGCCACAAGAGAGGGGTATAAGTGAATACCATCTCCCATCAACCCACCCGTCGAACTCAGGTGTTTTTGCGTTTGGAGATGATATCCACCCACCTCTGCCATGTTGACCGTGTAGTGCGTTTGTCGCACGTAGCCATATTATGACTATTTATCACATCACCGTGATTCATATACAATCAGAAAGCTACAAACGTCCTTTAATATCCAATTCACTCTACCTCGGAAGTAATATATTTTCATATATGTTACCAAGGGAATTTTTAGTTGATAATAAGTCCACCGTCCCGTGGGGTCGAACCAGCGACGGACGAGGAATCAGGACTACAGTGACACACTAACCAGTCGGCCACAAGAGAGGGTATAAGTGAATACCATCTCCCATCAACCCACCCGTCGAACTCAGGTGTTTTGCGTTTGGAGACGATATCCACCCACCTCTGCCATGTTGATCGTGAAGTGCGTTTGTCGCACGTAGCCATATAATGACTATTTATCACATCACCGTGATTCATATACAATCAGAAAGCTACAAACGTCCTTTAATATCTAATTCACTCTACCTCGCAAGTAATATATTTTCATATATGTTACCGAAGGGGAATTTTTAGTTGATAATAAGTCCACCGTCCGTGGGGTCGAACCAGCGACGGACGAGGAATCAGGACTACAGTGACACACTAACCAGTCGGCCACAAGAGAGGGTATAAGTGAATACCATCTCCCATCAACCCACCCGTCGAACTCAGGTGTTTTGCGTTTGGAGACGATATCCACCCACCTCTGCCATGTTGACCGTGTAGTGCGTTTGTCGCACGTAGCCATATTATGACTATTTATCACATCACCGTGATTCATATACAATCAGAAAGCTACAAAACGTCCTTTAATATCCAATTCACTCTACCTCGCAAGTAATATATTTTCATATATGTTACCGAAGGGAATTTTTAGTTGATAATAAGTCCACCGTCCCGTGGGGTCGAACCAGCGACGGACGAGGAATCAGGACTACAGTGACACACTAACCAGTCGGCCACAAGAGAGGGTATAAGTGAATACCATCTCCCATCAACCCACCCGTCGAACTCAGGTGTTTTGAGTTTGGAGACGATATCCACCCACCTCTGCCATGTTGATCGTGTAGTGCGCTTGTCGCACGTAGCCATATAATGACTATTTATCACATCACCGTGATTCATATACAATCAGAAAGCTACAAACGTCCTTTAATATCCAATTCACTCTACCTCGCAAGTAATATATTTTCATATATGTTACCGAAGGGGAATTTTTTAGTTGATAATAAGTCCACCGTCCCGTGGGGTCGAACCAGCGACGGACGAGGAATCAGGACTACAGTGACACACTAACCAGTCGGCCACAAGAGAGGGTATAAATGAATACCATCTCCCATCAACCCACCCGTCGAACTCAGGTGTTTTGCGTTTGGAGACGATATCCACCCACCTCTGCCATGTTGACCGTGTAGTGCGTTTGTCGCACGTAGCCATATTATGACTATTTATCACATCACCGTGATTCATATACAATCAGAAAGCTGAAAACGTCCTTTAATATCCAATTCACTCTACCTCGGAAGTAATATATTTTCATATATGTTACCGAAGGGGAATTTTTAGTTGATAATAAGTCCACCGTCCCGTGGGGTCGAACCAGCGACGGACGAGGAATCAGGACTACAGTGACACACTAACCAGTCGGCCACAAGAGAGGGTATAAGTGAATACCATCTCCCATCAACCCCCCGTCGAACTCAGGTGTTTTGCGTTTGGAGACGATATCCACCCACCTCTGCCATTTGTTGACCATGTAGTGCGTTTGTCGCACGAAGCCATATTATGACTATTTATCACATCACCGTGATTCATATACAATCAGAAAGCTACAAACGTCCTTTAATATCCAATTCACTCTACCTCGGAAGTAATATATTTTCATATATGTTACCGAAGGGGAATTTTAGTTGATAATAAGTCCACCGTCCCGTGGGGTCGAACCAGCGACGGACGAGGAATCAGGACTACAGTGACACACTAACCAGTCGGCCACAAGAGAGGGTATAAGTGAATACCATCTCCCATCAACCCACCCGTCGAACTCAGGTGTTTTCCTTTTGGAGACAATATCCACCCACCTCTGCCATGTTGACCGTGTAGTGCGTTTGTCGCACGTAGCCATATTATGACTATTTATAACATCACCGTGATTCATATACAATCAGAGCGCTACAAACGTCCTTTAATATCCAATTCACTCTACCTCGGAAGTAATAATATATTTTCATATATGTTACCGAAGGGGAATTTTTAGTTGATAATAAGTCCACCGTCCCGTGGGGTCGAACCAGCGACGGACGAGGAATCAGGACTACAGTGACACACTAACCAGTCGGCCACTAGAGAGGGTATAAGTGAATACCATCTCCCATCAACCCACCCGTCGAACTCAGGTGTTTTGCGTTTGGAGACGATATCCACCCACCTCTGCCATGTTGATCGTGTAGTGCGCTTGTCGCACGTAGCCATATAATGACTATTTATCACATCACCGTGATTCATATACAATCAGAAAGCTACAAACGTCCTTTAATATCCAATTCACTCTACCTCGCAAGTAATATATTTTCATATATGTTACCGAAGGGGAATTTTTAGTTGATAATAAGTCCACCGTCCCGTGGAGTCGAACCAGCGACGGACGAGGAATCAGGACTACAGTGACACACTAACCAGTCGGCCACAAGAGAGGGTATAAGTGAATACCATCTCCCATCAACCCACCCGTCGAACTCAGGTGTTTTGAGTTTGGAGAAGATATCCACCCACCTCTGCCATGTTTTGATGACGTGTAGTGCGTTTGTCGCACGTAGCCATATAATGACTATTTATCACATCACCGTGATTCATATACAATCAGAAAGCTACAAACGTCCTTTAATATCCAATTCACTCTACCTCGCAAGTAATATATTTTCATATATGTTACCGAAGGGGAATTTTTAGTTGATAATAAGTCCACCGTCCCGTGGGGTCGAACCAGCGACGGACGAGGAATCAGGACTACAGTGACACACTAACCAGTCGGCCACAAGAGAGGGTATAAGTGAATACCATCTCCCATCAACCCACCCGTCGAACTCAGGTGTTTTCCGTTTGGAGACGATATCCACCCACCTCTGCCATGTTGACCGTGTAGTGCGTTTGTCGCACGTAGCCATATTATGACTATTTATCACATCACCGTGATTCATATACAATCAGAAAGCTGAAAACGTCCTTTAATATCAATTCACTCTACCTCGCAAGTAATATATTTTCATATATGTTACCGAAGGGGAATTTTTAGTTGATAATAAGTCCACCGTCCCGTGAGGTCGAACCAGCGACGGACGAGGAATCAGGACTACAGTGACACACTAACCAGTCGGCCACAAGAGAGGTATAAGTGAATACCATCTCCCATCAACCCACCCGTCGAACTCAGGTGTTTTCCTTTTGGAGACAATATCCACCCACCTCTGCCATGTTGACCGTGTAGTGCGTTTGTCGCACGTAGCCATATTATGACTATTTATCACATCACCGTGATTCATATACAATCAGAAAGCTACAAACGTCCTTTAATATCCAGTTCACTCTACCTCGGAAGTAATATATTTTCATATATGTTACCGAAGGGGAATTTTTTAGTTGATAATAAGTCCACCGTCCCGTGGGGTCGAACTTGTGACGGACGAGGAATCAGGACTACAGTGACACACTAACCAGTCGGCCACAAGAGAGGGTATAAGTGAATACCATCTCCCATCAACCCACCCGTCGAACTCAGGTGTTTTGCGTTTGGAGACGATATCCACCCACCTCTGCCATGTTGATCGTGTAGTGCGTTTGTCGCACGTAGCCATATAATGACTATTTATCACATCACCGTGATTCATATACAATCAGAAAGCTACAAACGTCCTTTAATATCCAATTCACTCTACCTCGGAAAGTAATATATTTTCATATATGTTACCGAAGGGGAATTTTAGTTGATAATAAGTCCACCGTCCCGTGGGGTCGAACCAGCGACGGACGAGGAATCAGGACTACAGTGACACACTAACCAGTCGGCCACAAGAGAGGGTATAAGTGAATACCATCTCCCATCAACCCACCCGTCGAACTCAGGTGTTTTGCGTTTGGAGACGATATCCACCCCACCTCTGTTTTGTTGACCGTGTAGTGCGTTTTGTCGCACGTAGCCATATTATGACTATTTATCACATCACCGTGATTCATATACAATCAGAAGGCTACAAACGTCCTTTAATATCCAATTCACTCTACCTCGGAAGTAATATATTTTCATATATGTTACTGAAGGGAATTTTTAGTTGATAATAAGTCCACCGTCCCGTGGGGTCGAACCAGCGACGGACGAGGAATCAGGACTACAGTGACACACTAACCAGTCGGCCACAAGAGAGGGTATAAGTGAATACCATCTCCCATCAACCCACCCGACGGAGGATATCGAACTCAGGTGTTTTCCTTTTGGAGACAATATCCACCACCTCTGCCATGTTGACCGTGTAGTGCGTTTGTCGCACGTATATGAAAATATGACTATTTATCACATCACCGTGATTCATATACAATCAGAAAGCTACAAACGTCCTTTAATATCCAATTCACTCTACCTCGGAAGTAATATATTTTCATATATGTTACCGAAGGGGAATTTTTACTTGATAATAAGTCCACCGTCCGTGAGGTCGAACTTGCGACGGACGAGGAATCAGGACTACAGTGACACACTAACCAGTCGGCCACAAGAGATGGTATAAGTGAATACCATCTCCCATCAACCCACCCGTCGAACTCAGGTGTTTTCGCGTTTGGAGACAATAGATATCCACCCACCTCTGCCATGTTGACCGTGTAGTGCGTTTTGTCGCATCGTAGCCATATTATGACTATTTATCACATCACCGTGATTCATATACAATCAGAAAGCTACAAACGTCCTTTAATATCCAATTCACTCTACCTCGCAAGTAATATATTTTCATATATGTTACCGAAGGGGAATTTTTTAGTTGATAATAAGTCCACCGTCCCGTGGGGTCGAACCAGCGACGGACGAGGAATCAGGACTACAGTGACACACTAACCAGTCGGCCACAAGAGAGGGTATAAGTGAATACCATCTCCCATCAACCCACCCGTCGAACTCAGGTGTTTTGCATTTGGAGACAATATCCACTCACCTCTGCCATGTTGACCGTGTAGTGCGTTTGTCGCACTTAGCCATATTATGACTATTTATCACATCTCCGTGATTCATATACAATCAGAAAGCTACAAACGTCCTTTAATATCCAATTCACTCTACCTTGGAAGTAATATATTTTCATATATGTTACCGAAGGGGAATTTTTTAGTTGATAATAAGTCCACCGTCCCGTGGGGTCGAACCATCTCTCTCTCTCTCTCTCTCTCTCTCTCTCTCTCTATACGGACGAGGAATCAGGACTACAGTGACACACTAACCAGTCGGCCACAAGAGAGGGTATATGAATACCATCTCCCATCAACCCACCCGTCGAACTCAGGTGTTTTGCGTTTGGAGATATATATCCACCCACCTCTGCCATGTTGATTTTGTAGTGCGTTTGTCACAAGCTCTCTTCCTTTTCCTTATGACTATTTATCACATCACCGTGATTCATATACAATCAAAAGCTACAAACGTCCTTTAATATCTTTCAATTCACTCTAACTGCCAAAATAATATATTTTTTCATATATTTTTTTGTCTTTTCAATTTTTAGTTGATAATAAGTCCACCGTCCCAGCATAAGGCTCGAACCAGCGACGGACGAGGAATCAGGACTTATTCAGTGACACACTAACCAGAATTGACTGGTCTTCCATTTATTCAAAATTTTTTTTTACATATCTGGAGGCACAGGATGATTTGTACATCATTTACATCTGTTGGGAAGTATAAAAGCCGATTTTTTTTTTTTTAACTCCAAAGCTGTTTTATAAGGCTATGAACAATGTTTCAACGTATTTGGAGGCACCGAATACTTTAGACATCATTTACATTTAATGAGAAGTATAAAAGCCGATTTTAATTTTGACTTCATTACGTTTTCAAAGGCCACGATGCCCAATAAATGGCTAAAAGTCAGGGTAAAATCATTCAAATCATTCTTTAGCTCAGCTGAAATGAGAACAGAGGCATATTTCTCGGATACATCGAGTAAGGAACGAAGACAAGTGAAGACACATAAAAACTGAGTGAATGGAAAATTCACCAAAATTCATGAAAGAGGACGTAGGGAGAAATTAAAATAAAAAAGCTAAACAGTTTTCAGTTTTGGGGGTCTAAGAATGGATATCTGGATCTGTGGCACCTGGTGAGAAGGAAAGCAGGAGGATTGGTAGTGCAGGATCAAAAAGGACTTAGCCATATATATATATATATATATATATATATATATATATATATATATATATATATATATATATATATATATATATATATATATATATATATATATATATATATATATATATATATATATATATATATATATATATATATATATATTACTAAAAGGACCTCATTCAAACTGGATGGTATCTAATGAAGTTTTTATTCAAAAAGTTACAAGCTTTCTTGGACAAACAGTCCACATTATCAAGTATCCGTACAATGAGCAGACGCGTAGTCCGGCTGTATTTATATCTGTGTGCTGGGTACTTTTAATCCTATAATCGCCTAGCTCTTCCTGTGTGACCTCCACCCCCTCTTGACCTTGGTCTTTCTCTGATCCCTCCTCACAGGTGACCGCTTTCCGTGAGTTCTCTTACATTTTTTCTTCGTTTCCTTGCTACTGTGGAGTATATGATTTTTCTAGATATGCTGTCTTCAAAGCCGTTTCCGGTGTTCCCTGCCATCGTGTTGTTGGCGCAAGTTATGAAGGCGTTCTCTACAACCAGTCTAGATGTTTTGTTGGTGTTCCTGTACAGAAAACTCATATTTTCCCAGTCTATTCTGTAATCATTTTCCCAACAGTGTTTGGCAACTGCCGACGTCTGATTATAATGCCTTATGTTCTGCAGATGTTGTTTGCTTCGCTCTTTACATGATTTGCCAGTTTCGCCATAGTACCCTTGGGTTCAAGTCTTTCACCAATTCTAGCTAATATCTTTATGGAATGGTTTGAAAAGAAAGAGGTGGGCAAAGTAAATAAAGGGAACTTAAATATCGTAAAATGGGTAAGATACGTGGATGACATCTTGATCATTTACAAGGAGAAAGGGAAGATCTACACAAGTTTTTAGAAAACATAAATAAACTAAATGAACACATCAAGTTCACATTAGAAGAAGAGGAGGAGGGAGAAATTCCTTTCTTGGGTGTCCTGGTCAAGAGGGAAGGGGAGAATTTAAAATTCAAGGTATATAGGAAGAAGACACACACCAATTCATACATACATAGGTTCTCCAGTCATATGAAAGAAATAAAAATAGGATTAATGACAGGGTTGGCCATCAGGGCTTATAGGATTTGCAGTCCCGAATTTTTAGACGAAGAGTTGGATAACCTGAGGGAGAGTTTTAGGAGATTAGGCTACCCTAAGTATTGGTGGGAGTGGGCACATATCAAAGCAAGGAAAAACTATTTTGGGGAGAGGGAAAGGATAGAAAAGGAACATTTGGTAGGAAAGAAAATAATTACAGTCCCGGACAACAACTCTATTGCACCCATCAACAGGAAGCTAAATAATTTCAAATTGATAGGCAGCTACAAAAACACCATTAGGAATAAAATAGTTAAAAACAAAAAGTCGGTAGAGGGGGAAGAGATTAGAGGCGGGGTTTATATGGCAGCGTGTCTAGACTGTGAAGAAGGGTACTATGGCGAAACTGGCAAATCATGCAAAGAGCGAAGCAAACAACATCTGCAGAACATAAGGCATTATAATCAGACGTCGGCAGTTGCCAAACACTGTTGGGAAAATGATCACAGAATAGACTGGGAAAATATGAGTTTTCTGTACAGGAACACCAACAAAACATCTAGACTGGTTGTAGAGAACGCCTTCATAACTTGCGCCAACAACACGATGGCAGGGAACACCGGAAACGGCTTTGAAGACAGCATATCTAGAAAAATCATATACTCCACAGTAGCAAGGAAACGAAGAAAAAATGTAAGAGAACGCACGGAAAACGGTCACCTGTGAGGAGGGATCAGAGAAAGACCAAGGTCAAGAGGGGGTGGAGGTCACACAGGAAGAGCTAGGCGATTATAGGATTAAAAGTTCCCAGCACACAGATATAAATACAGCCAACGACTCCAGTCGACGTTCTACCCACTGAGCTTGGCAGTACCAGTCCATTTATCACTTATAAATTCCCCTTCGGTGATAATTCCCCATCGGGGATATTCCCGAGGTAGCGTGAATTTGATATTAAGCTGCATTTGTAGCTTCATGACATATATATATATATATATATATATATATATATATATATATATATATATATATATATATATATATATATATATATATATATATATATATAAATATATAAATATATAAATATATATATATATATATATATATATATATATATATATATATATATATATATATATATATATATATATATATATATATATATAAATTCATAAATTATTCATTTCAGAATATGCATCGCCATTATTCGAAATAATGTCATCACGGCGCGACGACTTCTGAATATAACTGTAACTATGATTTCACGGCACATATTGTTTTCATTAAATTATGTCTCGGAGAAATCAAGCCTTTCCTAACGGGTAACACCTGCCACTGGAAATTATATGAATACGGGAAAATCATTTGGATTACAGATATTTCTAAGACAATGTTTAAGTTGTAATACTAAATTAAAGCAAGGAAACTCTATGGATGCATATCCTTAAGGCAAGAGGGTTCTTGATTGTAAAAATATAATGCAGTTTCTGTCCAAGATATCTCTGCTATTCAGTAAATGATAATTCTCAAGCCACACCTCTAGGTTATAAAACAATGTGTTTTTTTGTGTTTATCTCTAAAGGAAAGACATGTCGTATAACTATAGCTAAACAGAGTCGCAACGGTTGATATTTCTAGCTCCCTATTTCAGACAGTTGTGGAGTCTTCACATCTCCAGGTGTTGAAGCGAGGAACTAATTCGTTCCTGCTCTCTGCTGCTGCTGCTCAGTGACGCCTCCTGAATTCAGGTATATTGGTTTCATTCTCTATTTATCTGTCACCTTTTCCTGTAAGTTCTCTCTCTCTCTCTCTCTCTCTCTCTCTCTCTCTCTCTCTCTCTCTCTCTCTCTCTCTCTCTCTCTCTCTTTCTGCAGGTTGATTTCCCTTTGGAGCCCTCTTGGGTTTATAGTCTATTGACTGGATCCATAAGGGTTTTCAGCTGAAGATTCAAAAAGAAAGAAATATGAAATTATGAGAAACTTTCAAATCTAAATTGGGTGCTCTCGACGCATTACAAAGGCCATGTCGAAGTTCGCTCAGCGAAAGCTTTTGTTGAAGGCACGAGACGCAATACCCACGGCTTTGTTAGCATTTTATGATATTTGACAATCCAATTAAGGACCATATCAAAGGCGTCGCTTATCCATTAGTGGACTCCAGCAGCAACATTGTTTATTTATTTGTACATTTCTTGATTCATCATTTCCTGTTCCAAGAACATCCGTCGCTCTGTAAAATTGGTACAGCGAATTTCATGCTGTATTACATTTCACCGTTCATCTTTTTTTTTTTTTTTGTGATGTTGAAGGCTTGATATTATTTTGATGAAAATGTATGAAATGTATTTAAATGTATCTTTATGAACTAGTTTATTTTTCATTTGGGTGACACGAACGAATATGTTGGTGCAATATTGTGCAACGGAAGTCAAATACTTTGAGTGATTTAGGTATTGCAAATGAAGATGAAATGAAAATTGGGGGAAAATTAATGTTCTCATCTGAAATCACCCTTTGTTGGAAATATATGACTGTCATGATTCCTTCGAAAGAGATGATAAAAGATTATTTGAATGAGAAATTCTACCTTCGGTTCACATTTGATTTCAAGGAAAAGCGCTATCCTAAAAAATGAATTTCAACTGCTATTATAAGCATGTCTTGAAAAAATAAGGTCCATTTACAAAATCTTGTGTATCTAAGAATTTACAAGAATGATGTTCACGTAGGTGAAAACAATTGTTACAAAAATATTGATGAATGCATCCAATTTCTTGATGGACACTATTCAAATCAAGGGTTCTACCTTAACCTATCACTGCCATAGTTTCCATCAAGGCATCTGAAGCTTTCATCAACATTTTTCGAAAAATTGTTTCTCTTATTAGCATTCTTGTAAACATATTAATAAAGGCCATAATAATATCATCTTTACAACTCTGAGACTGGAACACAAAATGTTTTGTGACGAAAGCTAGATGGAGTGTAGCTTATAGTGAACACTGGAGCTGCCTTCTTCCCTCGTCTCCTATATAGATATAAAAGGTTTTATTCAACGCTACTAGATTTCATCATAATGTAATTCATTGCTTTATCCTAATACTTTCACGCAAACCCCATACCTGGCATGGCGCGTGTCAAGTGTACTGTATGTATAAAATTTGAAAAAGACTTTTTATGAACATTGTTCTATTGTTTTTTTCCCCCCAAATGAGAGAGCTCTCCAGATTTTCTTTTCCAATATTTTTTCCTCCGAAATTATGGACGTGAAACCTCTATCTGCAGTTTACCCTTCCTCAGTTGTTCTTTACTTTGAAAAAAAAAAAAAAGGAAAAACAAAACGAATACTGAGGCAGCTAAAAGCTGAAAGAATAGCGGGCATGCGATAGATACTTATTAATCCCAATGTTCTCAGGATTTTCCTTTTTTTTTTTTTTTTTTTTTTTGAGAGCATCAATATTCCCGCATTTGTTTTTAATTTTTACCCCTTTCTGGTTGCAGAAAAATCGCATAAAATCAACTTGGCGTTATAAATTATTTGAATTTCTGTTGTGTTCGAAATTTGACGTTGGACGTCAAGCAGTTTTTTTTTATCAAATATTAATTCTGTGGTATTTCATGATTCATTTTGCGAGCATGCCTCTAACTTCGAAAATATATAAGCCGCAATATTAAAAATATGCAGTTATTGTGTGAAAACCATTTTTTATGGAAAATCAGTGTAATACTGTACGAATTTTTGCCTTCCATTTTATTTTATTTATAATTCGTATTTAAAATTACTTTATGAAAGGAATTTCACACCCAACATCAGGCGTAATAGTTCGAGATATTGGGAAAAGGTCTGACTCCCATTTAATTTCAGATTTACCTCTGCAATGCAAATTGTACTGAAGTTCTTAAAATGCATAATTCGACATTTGGAGAGTTCTTAAGTATCGACGCTTTCACCAAAGAGTTTCAAGTGCCTCTGTTTGGCTAGAAAAGTAGTTAAAGCTTTCTAATTATTCATTCATTCTATTTCCTATCTTTCAACATTCCTGTGCTCACATGAGTTGTCTCGCTCCACTGTAATGTAATATCTTTTTGACAACTAGACTTAAACATGGAAGAAAATATGGACTTATTGTTCTTACTATTAATGAATCTGATTAATAGTCAGTCTCACCGAACAATTGATATTCTAATCGTTTATAGAATTCATTTCCTGCCGCGTCGTGAAAAGGATCGTTTAACAATATACTGCCTAAAAAGTTTCACCATGAGCCTAATTTCATTACCTGTGTATTCTGTCTGCTAAAAGAAAAATATTTTCTTTGATCGCTTTTGGCATATTTTGTTTGATTAGTGAAAAATATTAATGGTAATCCTTACAAACGCGTTCGTCATGTTGTATGATTTCCTCTTGTTTTTGTCATTAAGGCACATCCGAAAGTATTTTTTTTTATAGTACTTAAAAGGGAAAATGTTATCCAGCTCCTCCTGAAATTTCTTTCCAAAGAGTTGTTTAACTCTTGCTATTTATATTTCCACGAAGGATATTTATAACGTGGAGGCTACGCAGCAATATAAATTATATTTGGAAGGATATATATATCATTCAAATTTCTATCTAAATTGCAATACGCATTTAAAACTTCAAAGAACACACCAGAGAGAGATCCGTTTTCGGTGCCACGTAATTTACTTTCATCTCTAATGACAATGAACAGTTTTCAGACAGACTTTAGTCTTGGGGCAGGTATCTTTTCAGCCGAAACAAATAACAACCAGTATCATCGCAATGCACATTACTATTCTGGGGGAGAAAAACCCCTCTAAAATGGTTGTATATCTTCTGAGATACATTGGCATACATGAGGCATCCAACTGAAATATGCTTCCTTAATGCCCTACCTTGAATCCAGCAAGAAATCATCACCACAATGCGAACAAATAAATGAAACGAAGACTGGTAAAATTTCGAATGAAATAAAACGAGAAATGGAATATCGAGTCTCGTATCAGTCGGCCATTTGCATCGGTAATGTTTTGCGTCAATGGAGCATTGTTCCAATATTCATGAATTATATGAAATTTATTCTGCTGTAATAGGATGAGGATTATTTACGTACGCCGGCGAGATCGTCAGAGATACGCGGGAGTGTCAAATGCATATGACAAGAGGCCGCATAATGAAATGGACGCTTCCAAATGGTGGCCTCGGTCAAACGGATGATGGAACCAGCGACACTTAATATGGAAATGGACGAGTTAAAATGCACAAGGTGACGTCACGATACACGGAAAGGATCAGTCAAAGAATAGATGGTTCAGTTATAGCTGACAGAAATTCATCGTGGAAGATTCATGAGTCTGTTGTCTGCAAGATTTTAGTATGGATTCTGTAAGGCTCTCTCTCTCTCTCTCTCTCTCTCTCTCTCTCTCTCTCTCTCTCTCTCTCTCTCTCTCTGAAAGTACGTAAAGGAACGGAAAAACAACCTGGACAATGAAAAAGGAATTGAGTAAACCAACAAAAGGACAATGTTGTTTTTCCGTCCCTTTACGTACTTTCAGAGAGAGAGAGAGAGAGAGAGAGAGAGAGAGAGAGAGAGAGAGAGAGAGAGAGACTTACATAATCCTG
>NC_089749.1:60585688-60618188 GCF_040412425.1 Macrobrachium rosenbergii | reverse complement strand
TTATACACGGGCTTCAGCGGGGGGGTCATGGATGGCGAATTCTGATTGGTTGCAGTCAGCGAACTTCAAGCCAAATTTCTGCGGCGAAGCTCGATCCTGACAGATCTTCGCAACCTGGGAATGTCATTCATTCCAGCGTTCTCATTGGCCTGCCGTTGCGTGATGTCAGGCCAATGGGAACGCTGGAATGAATGACATTCCCAGGTTGCGAAGATCTGTCAGGATCGAGCTTCGCCGCAGAAATTTGGCTTGAAGTTCGCTGACTGCAACCAATCAGAATTCGCCATCCATGACCCCCCTGAAGCCCGTGTATAAATTCAGAAGGACCTATGCAATCTGCCAGTCCCTTAAACTCAGCTCCGCTGGAGAATGACAGAAGAGTCTGTCGAAACGCGTCGCGGCAACAATTGTATAGAACCAAATGTATAGAATTTATAAAGAAGCAGAATCAGATTTTGACTTTTCCCCATGAAATGACAAATATAGGCGAGCTGTTAGCACGCACCTCCACTGAAGAGAAGTCCGCAATAAGGAAAATAGAAAAAGTATTCTACAAAATAAATGCAGCTGAAGCAGCAATAATATTCAACAGAACCTGTTTAAAAGAGGGTCTGCTGCCAAATTAATAATAATGATAATAATAATAATTCAATAAATAAATACAATGTAGTGGCAATAGAAAGAATTAGAAATAAAATATTACCTAAAAGACTGGAGTTAAAATATGAATCATAATATGAAATAAAAGAGTACATTTTTTCTTTTTTTTTTCTTCATTTTATGAAAACGAGTCATTAGGGAATATGAATGTGAATATTTATGGGAGAATTTTGGATCCAAGACAATCATCGTGCTTCTCGAACCAACAGAGATAATGGCAGAAGCATTATTCTCCCATTCAGACGCACCGAGCATTAATGCCATCATTTTTTTTTCTAATATACGAGATTTTTACACCCTGCGGAAAATGGAGGCACGATTAATTACATACACACACACACTTGCTGAAGAAAAAGGCCATATGGAATAAAATAGGAAATAAAAGTGGTACTGACTGCTTGCTTATATATATATATATATATATATATATATATATATATATATATATATATATATATATATATATATATATATATATATACATACATATATATATATACATATATACATATATATATATATATATATATATATATATATATATATATATATATATATATATATATATACACATACATATATATACATGCATACATACATACATATAAGAATTTACCTTGAGTAAAGAAATAACTGACAACCGCTGGCGCTATTAGGGAAAGTGGACAGCCACTGCTCGAAGTAAGTACGTGACCGGAATAGCAATCTGTGGTCATAAGACTGAGCCTAAGTGGTTCAATAATGATGATTCATAAAACTTTAGAAATTCAGTGATGAGATGGCTCAAACTATTTTTACTTATTGCGAATTGAAATGGTCATAAAATTTATTACTGCTTGATTATATTATCATTTTACTTGGGTGGCAGACAGAAGATAGCACATTTCTCTCTCTCTCTCTCTCTCTCTCTCTCTCTCTCTCTCTCTCTCTCTCTCTCTCTCAGGTACTGAATTACCTTTTTTCACACTGCATTGCGAGAACTGTCGAAGGCTTAAATTCATTCTAAGCCACTAAAGAAAGTTGCATAAAAATTCCCTGATGAAATATCCTCGTTCTTTCAGAAATATCGAACGATTCGACCCAGTCTTGGCAAACTGGATCTGAATTGATTGTACATTTCAGCATATCGCTTTAACAATTTCCGCCGTAGCGTTTTATCCGTGACCAAAGTTATTCATATATTCAATTAAATATTTAATTGAGAGAAAACACTAGAGTATTAATGGCTTATTTACCTTAGATATTTTGTAATGAAAAGCTTTTAACTCTGATGTGATTTAGATGAGGTGACTGACGGATAGATTTGGCTTTGTTTTCACGACATACACATGATAACTTAATTACAGAGCTATGATTTGATATGCTGGTCTTAAAGAGAGAGAGAGAGAGAGAGAGAGAGAGAGAGAGAGAGAGAGAGAGAGAGAGAGAGAGAGAGAGAGTTAACGTTTATGAGAATGGGACAAATGTATGAGAGAGCTACCACCACAAGTTGAATTTTTGATGACTTGCAAAAAGTTAGAGAGAGAGAGAGAGAGAGAGAGAGAGAGAGAGAGAGAGAGATGGCCTCTGAACAGTTTACACTAAATTTTACAATTCATGAGAAACACTAACTAACGAGGGTGCAATATGCCATGATCTCACACTGGATCTCCCAGCAGTGCAAGAGAATTCCTCTTTGGTGATTTTATATAAAAAAAAAATACAAACAACTTACTGACCACCTCTCAGTATTGTTTTAATAAAAAAGCAAACAACCTAATTAACCCAGTCGTTGGTATGTGCTACATGAACTAAATAGCAGAGTCAACGCTGTAGCACAGTATCATTCATTACTGAAATTCCTGAAGTCACGAAAACATTATTGAGCTGAATTCTTACTCGATATTACCACAAGTTAATTAATCATGTTGCGTTATTATTTTCTGAACCGCGAAAGCCACATGAAAATATAATTATAAAGCGCGCGAGGTATAATTATTATGTGACACCTCCTTTGGAAATCAACTCATTTAATGAGATCGCCTACATGTTGGAGGAGGATCTCTGCTCGGACTTAAAGGTAGTGAATAGCATTTAGATTAAGTGGGCCTTTCTCTGACAACGTATGCAAAACAGCCACTGAACAGTTCTGTACTCATGTAAGTCACACCTCTCTACCATTTATACACGAAACAACTGAAAACGACAAGGCATGATATGCAAATTATATTCCAAAAATGTTGACATTATACTTCTCTCTCGTAAAACACAGCGACTGATGCAAATGACATCGCAAACTTATGTCTGTTATTCCTGTAACATTACAGAGGACTAATTTCCTCGCGAGGGAAGACACGCGATCTCTGTTTATACAGTTTATGCAATACTGCATTTCAGCTGGGACTCTCAAAATACAACTGTACATTTGAAACCCTGGACAACAAGCGCAAGAGCAACAACTTATGTGTAACGAGGACAGAATTAACACCCTTTTGAAGGTGTACGTAACGTGCTCCAACGATCTTTAATCGTGAAACGGAAGCGTATGAACGTTCGCTCACGGCAACACTTACATCTATTTTTCTCCTCTTTCTCTCTCTCTCTCTCTCTCTCTCTCTCTCTCTCTCTCTCTCTCTCTCTCTCACCGTGTATCACCTCTCTCTCTCTCTCTCATCGTTTTCCGAAGTTCACCCACCCGAATCTCACTCATTCTCACCAAATCAATTAAATGGACTATTTAAAGAAACGCAATAGTTTCTACAAAAATAGGTTTATTATTCAAATAACCCAACAAGAAATGAATAAAACAAAGCAAAGATTAAAATGCATAATAAATGAAATATCGAGTTAGATAACTAAACTCTGAACTGCAAAACACTTCTGATTAAAGAAGTCTCACTATGGCTAATAGCCTGAAAATATCCAAACTCACACATACTCCCAAATCAATAATTAGTCATGTCAAAACCAGTCTACCACATGTTATTCGAAACAGTCCACACTGTCCACCGACATCTGTCCACAGACATCTGTCGGAAGAATTAAACATGATAGAAAACTCCCAAAAATATATGAAATGCAAAACACAATAATGGAAAGTGTAAAATGCATAGCCAAGATATGGCAAACGTAACATGACAAAACAATAATATAAAAGAGGCATGAATATTCATATTAAATCTCCCACACCAGTTCAAAAGTTCATAATGATTAGAAAATCATGGTAAAAAATCACAAGTTCAATTTTCTCCCATAAAAACAGAGATTTCAAAGTCTACCTTATCTGCTGATTCAAAGCCTGGATCCTCTCCAAAGCTACGTCTAGACAACTGCAGTTCTATCACGTTAATGAACGATCAAACTCACTTTTAGGGCAGATTTTGGCACAATCTAGATCAAATTAACGCACGTACTCACGAATATACATAACACTTCAGAGATCACCTGACCGGCAATATTGCTGAGGAATCAAACTATTTGCTGAACACAAAGATTTTACCTCGAGTCTCTCGACCTACTTCCATCTGACTCCATAAATTCTTTCATCACATCTTAAAGCATTGAAGCTATGAAATGCATATATGTGTCCTTTAAAACTTGTAGCAGCCATATTTTCTGAAATAGAGCTCGGCCACCACATAAGAGCGTCTCGCTCTCCTAACGGCAAACTAAAACAAAAGCATATGTATAAAACATAACAAAATAGAGCTATGCTCAATCAGCAATGTCTACTGCACTGCAGCTTTAAGGACTGCTCTCATGACGCACTTCCAAAGTCACTGGGGTTGAGTTCTTAGAGCCTTTACATGTAATCTTACAAACACGAATAAGCTTTACTTACTCCCACAACAAGAATTATCAGTAAAATAGCTATTAAGACAATTAAAATTGTCGGCATAATATATTCCTGATACTGGAACATCACGGAATCGTCAATGTCTTCCAACGGTGGAACCGTCATTGGCACCTTGGTTGTAGGTACCTCCACTACAAATGCTCGTTATGCGTATGACGCATAATTATCTTCTCGGAACTGTTGAATACAGCACGGCTAAGTACGAGAAAGTCCGTAGACAGGATTCTGCAGGATGGATCAAACAGTTTGGATCCTCGGAGAACGAATGATGTCGACTTGTTGCTCTGGCACATCATTGTAACTGCATACTCCTTGTAAAAACACGGCATGAAGAGTACTGGTGGACTCAATGTGGTAATCTCGCAGGAACTGTCTAAAGTCACATTCTGTCGGAGTCTGTCTATGAACTAATGACAACTCACAACCACCCACAGACACAACTCGCAACTGGAAAATACTACTGTCACACACACACTTCTCTCTAACTAAAGCACAACTCGTCTTATAATCAACTCCCGAACCTTGATATTGATCTCCCAAAATGAACATGGTCTCTACTCTATCCCATGTCACTACTGAGTCTCCCAAAAACACTCGAAAAAGGTCTAATAACAAAAAGGTTTCATGTTACTGAACCAAACAAAACTACTAATGCAAAAGTCAAACACTCACAATGTGAACTAATTCCAAGTGTGTATCTCAGAATAGTCACAGTCAACTCACTACTAAGCACACAACAACTCTACGGAACTCACTCACAAAAAAAATTCTATCCAAACAGAAAAAAAAATACTCGAGAATCTTATCCGAACACTAAAAGGTATCATATCTCGTAAAAGACATGAAAGTCCTACTCCGGTTAGTAAATATTTCGCAACACCTGCCTAACTCTCAACAAAATAGCAATTGACGCAATGGCAATCGCTCCCATGATCATAACAACTACAACCACTCACAACACAGCTCCCTTCATTTTAAACAAAAGAAACTGAAAAAAAAATCCAAATACTCAAACACGATCTCCCAACCCGAAAAAAAAGATCAGACTTGTTCGGTCCGATATACTAAATACCTCCCCAAAAAAAATCCTAAACAACACCCATATTGCGTCAGATGATGAAATACATCATAACACAATAACACACTAACACACTCACACCTGGGTCAAATCTCGTATGAAATTAGCCCATGTCTCAAGTCCCAAAATCATTCGAAAACAAATGATTAAGAACTTCAACATCCAAAATGAACAAGAGACAAAAAAAAAAAATTTAAAATATCATATATATACAAATATTAACCCATCTGTCCAAACGTTCCATAACTATATACAAACGTTCCATTACATCCCAACTTTCTTCAACTTCGAAATATGGGTCAATTTCGTCACTCCAGTGTTTACATCTTTAACTACAAATCTATTCCCTCTTTTGATCTCTACAATCTCAAAAGGTCCGTGGAACTTCGGACTTAACTTATAATTCAGATCATTCCGAACATTCACTTTAACAAACACTCTATCACCCATCGAAAAAGCTACTCCCCTCGATTTCGCGTTACTTTTCTCTACCATTGCACGCGAACTAAGTTCAAGTTCTTTACTGATACGTGCAAATCTTTCTCTCGCTGTATTTATCAATGAAGTGACCGTAACATCACCCTGAACACACTCTGGTAACAAATCAAAAGGTCCTTTCAACTTGTATCCATACAAAGCTTCTGCTGGAGATATCTTAATTGTGTCATTCATCATAGTATTGATACTATATCGCACTTCATCCAAAGATCTGTCCCAATGTGTATCGGAACCTCCCACCGTCATGCGCAAAGCTTCGATTACTTTCCGATTCGCCCTCTCACACAACCCATTTGCTTCAGGTCTATACGGGATTATAGATACTTTCTTTATCCCCAACAAATTAGCAAGACCGTCTAAAGTCTTATTAATAAACTCCCTACCATTGTCTGTGATCAGACATTCAGGAACACCATATCGACAAATTATCCCCTTAAAGAACGCTATAGCAACTTCCTCAGCTGATTTGTACTTCAGTGGGAAAATCTCGACAAAGCGAGTCAACTCATCAACAACTACTAATAAATGTCTATAACCATAAGCGGACTCTGAGAAGTTACCCAGAATATCCATATGCACTCTCTGAAACGGCCTATGTGGTATGGGATATGAACCCAAACGACACGACACTGTCGTCGCTGGCTTATTCGCATTGCAAATAGCACACTTCTTCACAAAGGCTTCTACTGCGGAAAACATATTTTTCCAAAAGAACTTTGACCTGACGTTTTCATACGTCTTGTCTACACCCAAATGAGGAGAACCAAATTTACAATGTACAATGTCTAGAACTTGTGGTACTAGACTCTCTGGCACGATGATTTGTGTAATCTCACCCATGCTTCGAGTACTTCGCAAGTTATACTTAACTTTTCTCACCAATAAATTATTCTCCAACTCTAGACCAGAAAAAGGCAACTTATACCCTTTCTTCGGTGAAACTCCCTTAAGAAATGCCTTAGCATCTGACAACAATTTATCTTCATCTTGCTTTTGTTCCAGCAAGCCTATGTCCCAAGTGACATTTTCACCCGTAATATAACACACTGCGTTACTCTCACTATCACGAATAACAATCTCTCCCGAGACTGCCGACTCACTATTTCTCCCCCAAAGTATGCACTGTAGGAACGTGTATGTCCTCTACATGCGATCTCTCAGAACTACTAATATCAGAGACATTAGACACCAAATATTTACTCTCTTCACCCACACAGGATTCGGTGTGTATTTCCTCATCCTCGACCGGAAAATATCTGCTCAATGCATCTGCAACTACATTATGCTTACCTTCAATGTATTTGAGGTTTGCATCAAAATCTCTCAATGTTAGGAACCAACGTGCTCTCTTGGGCGACAAATTTGGCTTATTAAAAGCTCTAACAACGGTTGATGATCTGTAAAAATCTCAACTTTATTTCCCAACAACAACATCTTAAAATGAACAAGGCTAGAGACGACTGCGAAAGCCTCCTTGTCCACAACTGACATCAGCCTTTCGTTACTACCACGCGTTTTGAACTTTCTGCTATAAAAGCAATTGGGTGTAATTTCCCTCAAATTTCTGCATCAAACACGCACCTATACCTTCCTGACTCGCGTCAGTCACTAAGGTGAACGGTTGACTAAAATCTGAAACTTCAAAATTGGTGGGTTCACCAAAGCGTTCTTAAGCTTCTCAAAAGCTAATTGTTGACTATCACCCCAAACAAACTTAACGTCTTCTCGTAACAAATCTGTCAATGGCGACGCTATTGTAGAAAAATTCCGCACAAAACGGCGAAAGAAACCCGACATACCTAGGAACGAACGAATCTGTTTCCTGGTTTTGGGAACTGGAAAATTCACAATGGCTTTAACTTTCTCATCATTCACTCTAACTCCCTCTTTAGAGATAACATGTCCTAAATAGACAATTTTTCTCTTCAGAAACTCACATTTGGCCAATTTGACCTTTAACCCAGCGAACCGTAATCGCTTGAGGACTTCTTTAACACCTTTAGATGTTCTTCAATTGTATCTGTGCATATGAGAATATCATCCATGTACACAAACACCGACTTTCCTAACAAGCCATGAAGTACTGTGTTAACCAGTCTAGTAAATGTTATTGGGGACCCTTGTAATCCAAAAGGCATCCTATTAAACTCGTAATGTCCCTTTGGTACCGAAAATGCTGTATATTTACGGCTACTCTCACAAAGGGGAACCTGTAAAACCCTTGCATAAGATCTATAGATGAATATATATTCTTGCCACCGATCTCAACAAACAAATCAGGCAAACAAGCTACCGGATATCTATCTGGGCATGTTTTTTCATTCAATTTACGAAAATCTACACAAACTCTGATACTACCGTCTTTCTTAGGAACTGCAAGCAAAGGAAAATTAAACGGAGAATTGGACGGTCTAATAATGCCTTCCGACTCCCACTTCTGAACTTCTTTTTCTACTTCTTCTCTGATCTTAAAAGGAATTCGATATGCTGGAATATATATGGGATTTGTACCCTTTTCTAGGCGGATTGAATGTTCTAAAACATCTGTAACTCCTAATTTATCTCCCTTCAAAGCAATGATATCTAGATATTCTTTCAACACTTTCTCTACTTTATCTGAATATTCAGGATAATCAACTTTAGCCAAATGTTCATGTAGAACCTGACTTCGAACTGTTGCTCCTCGTTAGGAAACATATTCCCGTCTCCACAAAAACTCACTAATTTATGCTCTTCATTAAACTCTTCAAAATCAATTACATAAGTACCCTTGTGATATTTTTTCACTGAGTCTTGATAGCTAACTAATTCTACTGAAGTCACGCCTGCGACTGAAATTTCATTCACTGACACCGTACTCACAACGTCTTTGAATTTCTCGGTTCCCCTCAACAACGCACACTTGAGAAGGAAACTTTTTCTCTTTCAGCGACACTTTAACTAATGTAGGAACTCGCGGTTGCAATTCAACATCTTCCAACAAAAATCCTTTGAAAGATCTTTGCGGAATATCTTCACTCTCTAATGACTGTGTTACACATGTCTCAGACTGTGTCTTAAGTTTCTCACAAGTTTTTTCCTGTGTATATATGGAACAAAACAACCCGACTCACCTATTGTAATCCCCTGAACTCCCGTAAGAATGTTGATGTTATGTCGCATACAAGAAGGGTGTCCTAGCAAAACCATTTCACCTAAGGCTAATCCTTCTATGACCAAAAATGATTCTACTATTGTCTTTCCACCGATACAAAGCGTAAGAAATGACGAACCTAAAATATTCAGTTTCCTCGCTTGTACATCACACACTGTCTCACTAGAAGGGACTAATTTGCACTCTGGAAACCTCGAGTGAAAAAGGTCAGCATTTACTAAGTTAACTGAGCTACCAGAATCAATGAAAATATGAATTTCATTGCCATTAGAGAATCCACGTACAATCGGCCTAGGTTCTAGTGACTCTACGACCTGATTAGTCATTATCCTGTGTCCGTTTTCGAACTTATCTTGTGAAAATTCTGCTGTTCCTTTGTGTATCTAGAACTTGCATCATGTGGAATTCTCCTGTCATATCTAGAAAAACCTCCCCGGACTTCCTGAATAATCTCTACTCTTTGTGGCTGGGCAAAATCTCCATCCATGATCTGAAGATTTGCAAACTGAACAATATCTCACTCTGCAATTTGATTTACTATGGCCTATTTTATCACAATTAAAACAACGTATCGTTGTGACTGATCTCTCTGGAATTTTCTTCGATTCTACTCGTGCACATGTCTTCGCTGTTGCATCATTTCCCGAATGCGAGCGACTATCATTATTCTGTGGTTTGGAAACCGCAGCTGACATCTTTGCACCTCCCCTGTACAAAACTACTGTCCAGTGTCGGGCATTTTGCTAGATTTTTGTTAATCTGTGCAAACAAAAAGGATTCATCTGTATCCTGATCAATTCTCTTATCAAAACTATCTACAATTACATCTGGGACCGACGTTAAAAGGCAAGCAAAGTGTAACAATCTTTCAAAATTATCTAAGGAGATATTATTTCCAGTTACCCATGGAGAACCTGTTATAGATTTCTTTAACTCAACTACTGCATCAAATAAATTCGCACTGTATGTGACTAGTGAATCATTGCCTTTCTTTATTTTGAGAAACTCTCATGCAAATTCCGAACTGCGCATTCACGTTGAACTCCGCCATAAGTAGCTCGTAGAAATTTCTGCAGTTCATTCCAAGTTTTACACCTTCTGAACCCGAAACTGCGTGCTCGTTTCCCAATATCTCCTTTATCTAAATCCAGAAATGATTTAGCCTCTGTTAAAGCTTCAGCGCCATTCGTAATTTTCTTGGAATTCAGATAATTGTTCACTGACTCAATGAAAGTTTCTATATTTTGGGTTGGCTTCCCGTCAACTAGCCCTTTAAAATTTGTAATTCCCGCACAAATGTTCGTCACTTTATGCACCACAATTGATTGGGATGTGCTTGCTGCATCGTCCGGCATTTTGTGAGTAATCACACGCCCTGAGCGTAACAACATAAAAAGAGAAACCAAAAAGAACACTAGAGAAAGGCACAAGTTACCCCCTCTAAAAGAAGAATAGAAAACGGCGTTCTGCGCAACTTACGAGAATGGGGTACTTACCAATTTTGAAACAGAAAACGAAGTACCTATCTCTCAACTTGCTAACCTGTGACGTCACCCATTCGACGGCTCAGCAAAAAAAAGGACACCCAGCGCGCGATTATTGTTGAATAATCACTTTGCGTAATTAACTCACAATCGCCACTATTCACACTTATTTGGGTATTTTGTTAACCCCAAAATTGCTCTAGAGATCATCCAGATCTATTTCACAACTCCCCACTCCCAGTACTCGAATAGAAACGGAAAAAAATTCCCGTATTAGAAAGGTTCCCCGTATTTCACACGTAATCACGACCTACTCAGTCATTCAACACTGACCCGTCGCCTTAGCTCTTAGGTGAAGTCGCCTATGCCTTGGGCATCAACGTTACCAATTAGTCTATTAGCAATCTCCCTCTTTCGCCATCATTAAAGACATTAAAATCATGCTGCCACCATTTAAAATCAAAAGACACCACGCTGCCAACATTTAATTCTAACACCGTTGCCAACCAATTTAATTCTGTAACGAGGACAGAATTAACACCCTTTTGAAGGTGTACGTAACGTGCTCAACGATCTTTAATCAGGAAACGGAGGCGTATGAACGTTCGCTCACGGCAACACTTACATCTATTTTCTCCTTTTCTCTCTCTCTCTCTCTCTCTCTCTCTCTCTCTCTCTCTCTCTCTCTCTCTCGTATCACCTCTCTCTCTCTCTCTCATCGTTTTCCGAAGTTCACCCACCCGAATCTCACTCATTCTCACCAAATCAATTAAATGGACTATTTAAAGAAACGCAATAGTTTCTACAAAAATAGGTTTATTATTCAAATAACCCAACAAGAAATGAATAAAACAAAGCAAAGATTAAAATGCATAATAAATGAAATATCGAGTTAGATAACTAAACTCTGAACTGCAAAACACTTCTGATTAAAGAAGTCTCACTATGGCTAATAGCCTGAAAATATCCAAACTCACACATACTCCCCAAATCAATAATTAGTCATGTCAAAACCAGTCTACCACATGTTATTCGAAACAGTCCACACTGTCCACCGACATCTGTCCACAGACATCTGTCGGAAGAATTAAACATGATAGAAAACTCCCAAAAATATATGAAATGCAAAACACAATAATGGAAAGTGTAAAATGCATAGCCAAGATATGGCAAACGTAACATGACAAAAATAATAATATAAAAGAGGTATGAATATTCATATTAAATCTCCCACACCAGTTCAAAAGTTCATAATGATTAGAAAATCATGGTAAAAATCACAAGTTCAATTTTCTCCCATAAAAACAGAGATTTCAAAGTCTACCTTATCTGCTGATTCAAAGCCTGGATCCTCTCCAAAGCTACGTCTAGACAACTGCAGTTCTATCACGTTAATGAACGATCAAACTCACTTTTAGGGCAGATTTTGGCACAATCTAGATCAAATTAACGCACGTACTCACGAATATACATAACACTTCGGAAGATCACCTGACCGGCAATATTGCTGAGGAATCAAACTATTTGCTGAACACAAAGATTTTACCTCGAGTCTCTCGACCTACTTCCATCTGACTCCATAAATTCTTTCATCACATCTTAAAGCATTGAAGCTATGAAATGCATATATGTGTCCTTTAAAACTTGTAGCAGCCATATTTTCTGAAATATATATATATATATATATTCGATATGCATATATAATATGACATTACCAACGGATAATGCTGCAGTTTAGGATAATGTCTTTCCAGTTTTATTAAGTAAACTGAAGGTTTAAACCGAGCCACGTCAAGGAAAAAATATTGGGGAATGCTTGTGACAGAGGCTCATATATTGGGTTTCACAGACCAGTTGAGGGAACAAATATATATATACATCGTTTGTTTTTTAGTAAGTAAATTTTGAATAAAGCAGAGAGAGATAGAGAGAGAGAGAGAGAGAGAGAGAGAGAGAGAGGGAGAGAGAGAGAGAGAAACGCTTGAGGAAGGAACCACTTTTCTGTCTATCCTTCATACAAGTAAGCACATACACACACGTATATATACATATATATGTAGATATATACATATATATGTATATGTTGGATATACATATATAACTGGCATATTATACATATATATATATTTCAATATATATATATATATTTGATATTAAATATATATATATATATATATATATATATATATATATATATATATATATATATATATATATATATATATATATATATATATATATATATATATATATAATATATATTAAAAATAATTGCCAAGGCTAAATACAATGGTCTTATCACTTAACTCTTAACTCATTACTAACTGAACTTCCCCCAAAAAGTTTTGTGGACTGATAAACCTTAATTATTGTGACTAATTCAACCGGGAAAAACCATCAACATATATCTAAGATAAAAACTGTAAAAATAACCGACCCATGATTAAACATTTACAAATTATACAAAATAGGAATAACACCTTAACACAACTGCAACATGTTAACACACTTATCACAGTTATAATAATCTGACAACCAACTTATGAAATATGGGAATGAGCAAAATCTCGAGTACTTACAGTGGCAACCATACTTCCACAAGTAACTACCTACCAGTGTCAACACAAACCAGTGAATCTAACTGTACAAATTTTCTGCTTACAAAGTGACCTCAGCGCAAGAATGCCAAATATAAAAAAATGGGAAAAAACTTGAAATAAAAGAGAAAAAACACAGAACACAAAACACTCTTGTCACCAGAGGTCTTACAAAGGAACCTTTGCATCACAATAACTTGGGAATTCCAATTGTTACAAATTAAAATTATAGGTACCTTTACAAATTATCTCTTACATAACAATATATGCATACATATATATATATATATATATATATATATATATATATATATATATATATATATATATATATATATATATATATATATATATATATATATATATATATATATATATATATATATATATATATATATATATATATATATATATATATATATATATATATATATATATATATATATATATATATATATATATATATATATATATATATATATATATATATATATATATATATATATATATATATTATATTATATATTTTCCATGGTTTTAGTTTGAAAATGCTCTGTGAGACAGGTAGCAACAATTTAAGGTAATTTAGCCTTGTGATTCTGACTTCGTGGGTACATGAAAAACGTAAAAAGAGGAAAACAAAGGAGAATTTCATATGAGCATAGGGCTCTGGTTACTGAGGGAAATATTACGTAAAACACGTGGGCACATTTAAAGTAGTGTATTTACATAAATGACATTAGTACGGGAAAAAGGAACTCAAGTAGATTGAATGAAACTGGGGAATTCCAGCCACAGTCCGAGAATATTTCCACGAAATAGGATCCTCTGAAATGAGAGATATGCACATTATACGCCAGTAATGAAAATAGACAAAAGAATAATGAGTTCGAGGCTGCACTGAGGGTGCCAAAGGAGTAATAAAGACTTAATACTGCCGATGCAAGAGGCGCACGGACACAAGGGTGATTTCTGGCTTTCTCTTTAAGCAAATATTACAAGACAAAAGCGTGACTGAAATGGGGCTCTTCCAGGGCACTTTACCTTAGCAGATTTTCCGAGGGCGCGTAGAAGGCGGTCCGTGGATGACTTGTGATTTCCGAGGGCGAGGTTCTTCCACGTGGTGAGATGCAAGGGCTTCCGTAAAGGGGCAAGGTGATGGGGACTCCTCGAAACTCCAAGCAATGGCGTGTGGGCTCGAGGAATACGGTCGAAGGGCACAAGGAAAAGTATACTTTGGAAAGGGCCACGTGGTTGGGATGCAAGGGCATCGATGGGGCCAGGTGTTGAGGACGTCTTCACTCCATATCTTCCAGCCCGCGTGTGTGTCGGACCGTCGTGGGTTTCTGCTTTTATCCCTCCTATGGGGCAGGGGATGCGTCCAACACAGATGTTTTGACTCATTGCACCTGCTGCTTCGCAGGGGAGGTTTTGGCCTGTAGGAGAAACACCAAAGCCAGATTACTTTTGCCTTGAAGGAAAGATCCTTATCAAAAATGGGAGCGCAATCTTTTAAACCCTTGGTTTTAAGTCGATAGACAGATGGTCTATCGATCTCTGAGCCCCTGGCAGTAAATGAAACACAACAGAGCAACCAACAACAACAAAGGAGGGGGGGGAGGCAATTTGCTAGCGAATTCTTGCTAATCATAATACCTCCCCATACAAGATGATGTACATACCTCCTTCGGGTGTGTACATCGATATTCAAGAATGAGCGGCAAATGCTTTATGTTACTCTACATTCTGCCTTGCAATGAACTTTACTACTAAGGGTTTTATGAAGCTGTGACATTACTTTTAATAACACATTGGGACAATTTTCGTTAACAGAACGCAAAGTGATTTAAACACTTGCAAAAGAATAATTACTTTAGATTTGGTTACCCACTGGTAACTTTATAAAGTGACTCGAACAATTGTGAATTAATTAAGATTATAGGACCACATATATGAAACATGGCCAACAAATGAAAAGAAAGGTTATTGTTCAAGAATTAAAATACACGGTTACTTAATTTTAGATAAAATGCATGCAGTTAGTACATTCTGCCTTGAAGAGGCTGTGTAAATGAAAAACAGCGTTTATTTTTGTAAATGACATCCCCTTTACACCATATTGTAATGACTATACAAATTCGCATTGATAATTTATCTTCGTTTTAACGTGCTTTGCTCAGCTATCGCTCAACGCCAGCTGAGGGACGACCCACACACCGGAATTTGACTGTCGTGGTGCGGGCGAGAGTATTCGCGAGGTTTTAATTCGCTAACCTTAAACTACGCTAATTTTATGCGTCCACTGCCCACTCGGTACTCCATGTTATGACGGGCGAGCAGACAAAAGATGTGGGTCTTAGGACAAACAGAGATCTTGGAAGGAATGGAAGGGGAAAAAAATAATAATAACAAAAGGAAAATTACCAAGACGTTACGAATGAAAACTTGACCGCATATGAAAGGCGGGACACGTCCCTCAGAGCTTATGAAAGGGGCATTTAAATCACAAGGGCAAGAGTTTATGACTCGCGATTCATTAAAATAAAGATAACTAAATGACTAAAAGAAAGTAAATGATATTGGCAGAAGAGCTAAGGGAAAAGAGTGAGGGTTTTATTGTGTTAGGCGGGAATTTATTGTCCTTCGCCTATAAATTACGGCCCGGACTATCCTTTTCAGTCCCAGGGCGAGAAAAGTGCACCCAAGGGCGCGACTCCTTCAGGAGGGGTTGACACGCACGCCCGGTGCCAAGGTATGGGCGCAAGGGCGTGCCACTTCTCACTCTGTTATTCTTAATGATTTATACATTGTGTGGGGAATGGTATCCCGTATTTAATTGCCTCTTGTGGGGATAATTTAAGGAAGATTAATAGAAGGTGATAAGAGATAGAAGTTCCTGAGGAACGGAAGAAGATAGAGGAGGGCCTGACATCCCCTTCTGGATTAGGGTGCCAAGACCTTCGAAAGATGAAATGGTGGCACAGGTGCCATGGGAGCTCTAGAGCTCTTTGTAAATTACCTGGAATGTCCCACGCCCGTGGTAATTTCGCCTGAGCCTTTCTTAATGGGACAGTCGTCCTCGGCCGGGGAAGCGGAGGGCCCGCGACCGGAGGGCGGCACGGAGTACCACCTGGGCCTGCTGCTGCGACAGCTGACGCAGGTGTCTTCCATGCTGGTTCTACCCTAATCCGTCGCAGCTCTTGTAGTTCATCGGCCAAGGGAGATATGGCAGAATCCTGACTTGCAATTGCGTCGGCGACGGGCTGAGGCAGAGAGAAGGCGGTCGGGGGTGGCGTGAGCGGCTCACAGGTAACGTTGACCAGCTCAGGCACGGGTTGCGGGCCGCACCTGCAGGTGAGCTTCCGCGGTGGTCGGGAGGAACCGTCTCTCTGACCGGCGCTGGTAGCAGTGCCAGGCCGGGGAAGAGAGGGGGTCCTGAGTTGGATCCCGTGAATGGAGATCGGCGTAGCGCTCTGGCGCTGGCACTAGGGCAGAGTCAGGCGCTATCAGAGGTTTTTGGGCTCGTCGGTCAGGACGGACGAGGCTTGGCCCTGCTCGGGGCATGCAAGTGGCACCGGCAGGAATTTGGCATCTCCTGAAGGGAGATCTGATTGGGGCCCTGGCACTGGCACTGAGGCAGGGCCGGGCACTGGAATTGGATCGGGAACTGATCGAGGGGGCCACTGTACATCGTACTCAGGTGGCACTGGTGGGGACTGCACGTCCTCCTGGTACCCAGGGGGCGCCAGTCTTGGCTGAGGGAGAAGCGGGGGAGAATTACTCGCGCCCGCGGAATGATTCGGGGAATGTGGACCCCTAGATTGTCTTGATTTCGACGGGGACCGAAAGTCCTGTCCCAGGATGACGTCATAGCCTCCGGGGAGATGGCTTACTACTGCAAGATTGCAAATTTTGGATTGGTGAGGTCTTGTGACCCTCAATTGGACCGTAGGGAGTATAATTTTAAATTGATTTATTCCTCGATCGTGACGAGTTTTCGTCTATTGACGATAGCTCCGTAGGGAACTCTGTCCCTCCGGATGAGGGAGATTTGCGCGCCAGAGTCCTCGAAATGCAGTGACTGGCGCGCGGGCTGGCTACCCTCGTGGAGGGGCCACGTATACAGGCCCTTCGGCGGGAGGGCCTAATGACTGTGGGATCTGTGACGGCCAAGGCGATGGTGGGAGTATTTACTTTATTATTGCTGGGCATTTTGCCCATGCGGAAGAATGGCCATAAACCTTGCACGCCGTGCAAAATGTCTGGCTGAAATCTTTCCGCTGCCCCTGTGGAGGGCGCAGGCGAGTTATTTGTCGGTTTTCCGGGAGAGAGAGGAGCCGGTTTCTTGTTCCGGCACTGTTCGGAGGAATGCCCGTTTTCTTGCAATAATGGCAAGTTAGGGGCTTGCCAGTTCCCATTTTTCTGGGAATTTGAACCTCCGAGGAGGGACGGGGATTTATCTTCCGCCCCATGAATCCTTCTTGAGGGTGGTGAGTTTCCCACATATCTGCTATTCGGCAACACTCGGTGAGTGTTGCTGGGGCTTTTTCCACTATATGAGTGGCGAGGGCAGGAGGGGCGTAGCGCAGGAAATGCTCGAATTTAAACCGCTCGAGTACCGGCGGGTGTTAGTGGCTCCTTCGGAATCGAGCCATTTTGTCAACGCCGCTCGGAATGGTACGCCCAATCGGACCAAGTCTGGCCTGCCTCTCTGGGCTGCTCTCTCCAACGTCTCCTCCACCGCTCAGGGGTAATCTCGCGCGCCTTCGAACTGCTTGGCGTACGGCTTCCCAGTTTCCCGATCGTCTGCGGGAAGGGCGTGGTAGGCAACGAGGGCCTTTCCGCCCAGGAATTTAGTGAGAACAAGGGAGAGTTCCGCGGGGAGAAATCGCAGCACTCCAGGACTCGTTCGGCCCTTTCAAGCCATACTTCGGGTTCGGACTCGTCCATTTTGGCATGAACGAGTGAGCTTGGCTGAGGGCACTCATTCCCGCGGCAGGGGCGGGGGGTGGCGGGCTGTCGTTCTAGCATCTGGAGCTCATGGGCGCGCTGTCGCTCTCGATCTTCCCATTCTCGTTCTCCCTTTTCTCTTGGGCGATTCTGTCTCTCTCCTCTCGTTGTTCTTGGGCAATTCGTTCCCTCTCTCTCTCTGCACGTTCTTTATCCTCCTGTTGTTCTTGGGCAATTCGTTCCCTCTCTCCTGAGCCTCTCGTTGTTCTTGGGCAATTCGTTCTCTCTCTCTCTCTTCACGTTCTCTTGCTCTCTCTCAGCCTTGGCATCGCCCACTCGCTCTTGAACCCATGCTCTCAGATCTTGCCCGATAGTCCCATGTCCTTCCCAGCGGACATGTAGAATTTGAAATCCTCGTTTTGTTGGGCTCTGGTATTAGCCATCTTGGAATAATGGGTATAGGATATGTCTGAAAAGACTCAATTGCAGGAATCTGAAACACTCAATTGTTCAGACTGCAGGAGAATGGATCTGTCTGAATACGACAGGTGATTAGTAAGTCTGAGGAGACTTTTTGTTAAAATTTGATATGTCTTGGAAAGACGTGGTTGTTCTTGGCGAACGAATTTTAATATGTGTCTCGGAAGACGTAGTTGGATTTTGTCACGCTCGGACTTGGCGGCTGTAGCGTGAAGTTAAGGAGTTGTTCTAACGAACTAAAATGATCAGTCCCGTGGAGGGCTTAGATGTGTGTGAACTACACTATATAATGTCTCAAAAGACTTAATTTTGGGTTCCCGCAGGAATGAGAAATTCTCGCCACGCGGACGAGAATTTTTGTGTGATGAGTCTCTGAGGACTGGAATTTGGGGAAATTCTCGCCACGTGCGACGTGGATTTTAGGAGTCTCTGAGGACTGGAATTTGGAGAAATTCTCGCCACGTGACGACGAAATTTTAGGAGTCTCTGAGGACTGGAATTTGGAGAAATTCTCGCCACGAACGAGAATTCGGGAGTCTCTGAGGACTGGAATTTGGAGAAATTCTCGCCACGTGACGAAATTTTAGTAGGAGTCTCTGAGGACTGGAATTTGGAGAAATTCTCGCCACGTGCGACGTAGAATTTTAGTAGGAGTCTCTGAGGACTGGAATTTGGAGAAATTCTCGCCATGTGCGTAGAATTTTGGGAGTCTCTAAGGACTGGAATTTGGAGAAATTCTCGCCACGTGCGACATAGAATTTTAGTAGAGTCTCTGAGGACTGGAATTTGGAGAAATTCTCGCCAATGATTGGAATTTTAGGAGTCTCTGAAGACTGGAATTTGGAGAAATTCTCGCCACGTGATTAGAATTTTAGGAGTCACTTAGGACTTGAAAATACGATTCGTCCCTTAGGACGAAAATTACTAACGGGAAACCCAAAGAAAAAATGTATGCTGGGAAATGAATGGGGAAAAAAATGCTACACACGCGGGCCTGGGCGGGGTGGGGGGCGGTTGCAGGTCGTCTGGCCAACACCGGAGGTATTTTTAGATTCTGTGTGAATGAACCCGATATTTATATTGGTCGTCTGGGATTCCGGGAATTTCCCAGTCGTCTGAGAGGATAACAGTACAACGGCCTAGTAATTTTCCCTATAAGCGGAGTTTAAATTTCGCTTTCCTAACACCTAACTCGAATTCTAACTACACTGAGAGAATTGTCAGCAATGCAAGCTGACTTCGTCGTGTCCACGGGGAATTTATTCGCGCCTAAATAACAGTTCGCTAATTCGAAATGCGAAGTAAAAGTTATCACAGAGGAATTTCTTTCGCACTATTCCTCAAAGCAAGATATGGCAAAGATTCTAACACAGGAATTTTTGCACTATTCCTCGAAGCAAAAGATATGGCAAAGATTTTAACACAGAGAAATTCGCATTATTCCTCGAAGCAAAGGATGGTTATTGGTTATTTCCTAACTACCTATCCTGAAAGGCATGCATTAACGAATCTAATACGGCGGTTCTTTTCTCTCAGTGATTACAGTCCCTATTTCTAATTCCTAGGAACAGTCACGATTGTAAAAAGGTTTTGCTAAGATTAATACATTACTTACGTGGAATTTTCTGGATCTGTGTGCTGGTTTTACACAAAAGATTCGTAATTGTCTCGTACCCAGCTTAGCTTTGCTAATAGCTGATCTGGCAAGTTGCAAATGCAATAAAGCAACACTAGGGGAACTGCAACTGCAAACGAGATCTATGACCAGGTCGCCATTTTTACGTTTTTCCATGGTTTTAGTTTGAAATATGCTTTGTGAGACAGGTAGCAACAATTTAAGGTAATTTAGCCTTGTGATTCTGACTTCGTGGGTACGGGAAAAACGTAAAAAGAGGAAAACAAAGGAGAATTTCATTTGAGCATAGGGCTCTTGTTACTGAGGGAAATATTAAAAAAACACGTGGGCACATTTAAAGTAGTGTATTTACATAAATGACATTAGTACGGGAAAAGAGGAACTCAAGTAGATTGAATGAAACTGGGGAATTGAATGAAGCCACAGTCCGATCCAGAAGCTTCCACGAAATAGGATCCCTCTGAAATGAGAGATATGCACATTAACGCCAGTAATGAAAATAGACAAAAGAATAATGAATTCAAGGCTGCACTGAGGGTGCCAAAGGAGTAATAAAGACTTAATACTGCCGATGCAAGAGGCGCACGGACACAAGGGTGATTTCTGGCTTTCTCTTTAAGCAAACATTATGAGACAAAAGTGTGACTGAAATGGGGCTCTTCCAGGGCACTTTACCTTAGCAGATTTTCCGAGGGCGCGTAGAAGGCGGTCCGTGGATGACTTGCGATTTCCGAGGGCGAGGTTCTTCCACGTGGTGAGATGCAAGGGCTTCCGTAAAGGGGCAAGGTGATGGGGACTCAAACTCCAATGCAATGGCGTGTGGGCTCGAGGAATACGGTCGAAGGGCACGAGGAAAAGTATACTTTGGAAAGGGCCACGTGGTTTGGGATGCAAGGGCATCGATGGGGCCAGGTGTTGAGGACGTCTTCACTCCATATCCTCCAGCCCGCGTGTGTGTCGACCTCGTGGGTTTCTGCTTTTTATCCCCTCCTATGGGGCAGGGGGGCGTCCAACACAGATGTTTTGACTCATTGCACCTGCTGCCCGCAGGGGAGGTTTTGGCCTGTAGGAGAAACACAAAGCCAGATTACTTTTGCCTCGAAGGAAAGATCTTTATCAAAAATGGGAGCTGCTTTATTCTTTTAAACCCTTGGTTTTAAGTCGAAAGACAGATGGTCTATCGATCGCTAAATGAAACACAACAGAACAACCAACAACAACAAAGGAGGGTGGGGAGGCAATTTGCTAGCAAATTTGCTAATCATAATAATAATATATATATATATATATATATATATATATATATATATATATATATATATATATATATATATACAATATATATATATATATATATATATATATATATATATATATATATATATATATATATATATATATATTTTATATGTTTCCTGGTGCAGGTGGATCTTATGACTCCACAATTATTACTTTACTCGAAAATGGCCTTGTAAGATACCCAGGACATATAAAACACAAACAAAAAAAGAAGTACACGGAGCGGAGGGCTCTTCACTAGGGAAGTGCGTGAAACACGTGGATATAAAAATAGTTATATTTGATAGCATACAAGGTCAAAAGGAAAATTAACTGAAAATACGGTAAATTACTGCCGTAGAAGTCCTCCCGAAGGGGGAGCTTAGGAATGCCAGGAACACGGACCAAGGATAATTCTGCTACAGGCGTCTTTCTGAAACGATATTTGGACCCACGTTACACATCTAATGCTGGAATTTGGGGATTGAATTACTCGGGGTGCACTGAAGGCGCCAAGGACTCCCCGAGGCGTTACTTGTGACTCAGAGGAAAGAAGCTGTGAACACGTGGGCCTGGCTTGAACCAAGGAATATCAGGGAACACAAAGTTATAGGCCCAGGGATTAATAAATGCAAAAGGGCTAAGTAATCGTGACTAGCAACTCGTTTTGGGTACATTACCACATTTGTAGGGGCGTAGGGCTGACGACGTCTTCTGCCGAGAAACACGTGTGGGAGCGTGGACAAATGGTAGCCTCCTCTCCAAGGTATTTCTTCAAGTCGTAGATTGGGGCGGAAAAGGGCGCCCTTGGGATGATGAAAAGGCCGCCGTTTAATGTCAGCTCGCGTTTGGGAGACTTGCAATCCCCCTGCAGTCTTCTAAGGCCACGTGGAATGGAACACGGGGCACACAGGGCGGCGATGGGATCCACGTGGCGGCGAGCGGAAGAGGAGGGCAGGGGCAAAGGCCTGCAGAGACTTAACTTGTTCTCGGCTTAAACTAGCGACCGCGTGTGAGAGAGAGCTGTCCAGGCCCTGACCTTTTATTGCTTCTGGACAGGGGTAGGGGGGGCGATGTCCTGACCCAGGTCGACGACACAACTATATCATAGAAAACGATTTTCTTTCCCTGTACCAAAGAAAACAGTGCAAAGCCAGATTACTGTCCCCAAACTATTATATTCTCTGAGCCCCTATACCCCGACCTTCAAAGGTTCAAACCAACCCAAAGCAGGAAAGGAGAACAGTTTCCTAGCGTATTTTGGCGCTACTCTTTACAGCTCCCCTGGCAAGATAATATTCACACCTATAAACGGGTGCGAATATTGACAACAGCAAAAATGAGCGAAGAAAACGTTCGACTTTATTCTATCTTTTGCTTTGCTACAACCTTTACTTTACTTTATTTGTAAAACTCTGATGCCACACTAATCAATAACAAACTGAAGGTTTACTTTAGAAGCAGGGTGCAATTTAGAATATACAATAAAAGGGTGAACTTGTTTGCAAATTAATTATTGCTCAAATACTTCCTAAGTACTGTTTCTACCCATTCTTTATTCGATTTACTTTACTGGGGTAATAAGGCGCTCAAAAGAAAATAAACAAAGAACACTTCAAAATTTCAAAATAACAACAACAAAATAAAACATACAAGGCAGAATTTAAAAGGAAACAAATGTAAACCCACTGATTCCTTAATGCTATCCTGGAATTACAGGCATGCTATTAGTTGTGCCTTGAAGAGGCGGCATTCGTGACAATACATTGTAGGTATTAAATAATATCCCCTTTACCAAAATCGTAATAATAGAATTCAATTCTTCTTTTCAATCGACCTCCCATTGTTCATAAGCTCGACGAGCCTAACTAATATTTCCCACGAACACTAATCTGAAGGGACAAGAACTTGACAGCTGTGAGGCAAAGAGATTATTCGCGGGTTTTAACTCGCCAACTTAAACGACGCTAAATTTTTACGTCTGCAGCTTACAACTCGGTGTAAGCTATAAATAGACTACTCGACTTATAAATGAAGGGGAAAATGGACAGGGCTAACATTCTCCACAGGAATAACTCAAAAAAAAAAATGTAAAAATAATAAAAAAAAAAAGGAAACTACACAGAACAACAACGAAGGATATTACTTCATACTAAAGGGCGGGCCACACCGCGGTGATTAAAAGGCTACGTTAAAATTCGTAAGGGCAGGAGTCTTGTGACTCGAGATTCGTTAAAAAAAATTAGAAAAGATTAAATGCAAAAGTAAATAATATACGTAGAAAATGAAGGATAACAGAGTGAGGTATTTATGATTTACTTCTTTATCTAACTTCCGTCGCCAACAGACGACGGTCAGAGCTAACTCTCAGCCCAAGGGCGGGGAAAGAAAACCCAAAGGGCGCGACCCCTTCAGGAAGAGTTGACACGCCTGCCTTGTGCCAAAGGACGGGCGTAAGGGCGTGCCACTTCCCACTCTGTCTCTCTTACTGCTTCAAAATAAAATGATTTATACATTTCCAAAAGGGGATGATATCCCATATATTAACTGCCGCTATGTGGTAAGTAAGGGAAGGTGTGAAGGAAAGATCGATAGAGAAGGATGAGGGATAGAAATTCCAAAGGAAAGGAAGAAGATAGCGGAAGGCCTTGGCATCCTCTCCTGGATGAAAGGTGCCAAGACGTTCAAAGATGAAGAAGGGGGCCCTATGCCAAGTTTGCACAGGGGCCAGAAGAGCTCGGGGCTCCTTGTGGATTACCTGCGATCGCCCACACCCGTGGTAACTCCGCCGCGAACCTCTCCTCCTTGGACCGTTGTCCTTGGCCGGGGAATCGGAGGGCCCGAGGCCAAAGGGCGGCAAGGGGTGCCATCTGGGTCAGCTGCTGCGACAACTGACCCAGGAATTTTGTTCGCCATCTCGGACATTAACCGCGCGCAGATCGCAGAGTTCATCGGCCCAGGAAGGCGGGGCAGAATCATGACTCGCGGAGGAATCTGCGGCGGGCGGCGAGAAAGAGGGGACGGCCGGAGGGGGCGGGGTCGACTTGCTTGCAGGGGTGACCAGCTCAGGCACTGACATTGGCACTGGTGCTGGTGGCGATGTGGTGGTGGTCTCGTCTGTCTGGACGGACGGAGACTGGCACTGCTCAGTGCGCCGAAGGGGCACTGGCAGAGGAGTTGAAGGCCGAGATTCTCCTGTAGGGAGATCTGGCTGAGGCCTCGGCACTGGCACTGATGCCGTGCCGGGCACTGGACTCGGATTTGGATGATTTATTGGGGGATGGGGACCCTGTAATGGTTGTGGCTTGAAAGGGGACGCAAAGTCTTGGCCCAGGAGAACGTCATAGTCTCCTGGAATGTGTTTCGCGCACGGCGAGACGAAGGGTCCTGGCTCTGTGGGGTCGGGTGACCCTCAGTTGGACCGTAGGGAGGATCATTTAAAATCGTTAATGCCCTCAATGGTGACGAGCTTGCGTCGGTCTATTATAGCTCCATAGGGAACTTTGTCCCTCCTTATGAGGGAAATTTGCGCGCCAGAGTCGTCAAATGCCTTGACCTGGCGTGCTGAGTATTTACCTCGAGGAGGTGCCACATAGATGGGACCCTCGGCAGGAGGGCCTAAGGACTCGGGATTCGTTACTGCCAGGGCGACGGCGGGAGTTCCTGCCTTATTATTTCTAGGGCATTTTGCCCATGAGGAAGAGTGGCCATAAACCTTGCACGCTGTGCAAAAGTTTGGCTGAAATCTCTTCGCACTGCCCCGGCAGAGGGCGCAGGCGACTTATTAGGGGCTGTCCGGGAGAGAGAGACGCTGGTGGTTTACTGCGGCATTGCTCCTTGGCATGCCCGATCTTTTACAGAACCCGCACACGACGGGCTTCTGTGATTGCCCATTCTTCGGCGGAGGGGGGCACCCGATAGGTAGGCGGGTGGCGTAATTTTGCGCTGCAGCGAGCTCTCCTGGGGTGATGGGTGTCCCATAGATCCGCTATTCGGCAGCAATCAGCTAAGGTGGGGGGCTCCTTCTCGGCGATGTGCGTGGCGAGGGCCGGCGGGGTGTAGAGTAGGAAGTTCTCTATCTGTATTTGTTCGATGGCATCGTTGAGGGTCGTAACCCCCACGGCCTCGAACCATTTGGCACGGGCACGCTCGGACTTGTAGGCCCAGTCTGCCCAGGTTTGATTGGCCTCCTTCACTAGCCCGCGCCAGCGCCTCCTCCAGCGTTCAGGGGTTATCTCGTACGCCTTTTCAATAGTCTGGCGTACAACCTCCCAATTTTCCTGCTCCTCCGGCGGGAGGGCCCTGTAGGCAATCAGGGCCTTCCCTCCAAGGAACTTGCCCAACACCAGGGAGAGTTCGGCGGCACTCAGGGGGCAGGCCTTTAACACTGTCTCGGCGCTGTCGAGCCACACCTCGGGCTCGGCCTCCGTCCACTTTGGCATGCAAGCGATAGCCTGGCTGAAGGCACTCATTCCCTGGGGGGCAGGTGGAGGCGAAGGGCCACTCTGTTGCAGCATTGCGAGTTCATGGGCACGCTGCTTGTCCCTTTCTTCCCTCTCGGCTTCTTCTCGTTTCTCCTGGGCTAGTCTTTCTGCGGCGTCTCGTTTCTCCTGGGCTAGTCTCTCTGCCTCCCGTTCTTGTCTCTCTGCGTCTTCCCGTCTCTCCTGAGCCAGCCTCTCTGCCTCCCGTTCCTGTCTCTCTGCTTCTCGTTCCTGCCGTGCGGCTTCTTCTCGTCTCTCCTGAGCCTGTCTTTCTGCTTCTACTTGTCTCTCCTGAGCCTGTCTTTCTGCCTGTATGGCGTCCATCCTCTCCTGTACCCAGTCTCTTAGTTCTCTCCCGGAAAGGCCGAGTTCCTTCCCTGAGGACATGAAGAACTTGAAATCCTCGCTCTGCTGAGACCGTGTCGACATTTTGCAGGCGGGAGAGGACGCTAGTAACACACAGAATTAATTTCCCAGAGCTGTGGGAATCTTGGACCCTTTTCCAAAGGACGTATGATTGGTCTCCCGATTTACCGACGGAGCGGCCTGATTGGGGACGATGGGTTAGCAATGATTGGTCTCCCGATTTACCGACGGAGCGGGCTGATTGGGGACGATGAGTTAGCAATGATTGGTCTCCCGATTTACCGACGAAGCGGGCTGATTGGGGACGATGAATTAGCAATGATTGGTCTCCCGATTTACCGACGGAGCGGGCTGATTGGGGACGATGAATTAGCAATGATTGGTCTCCGGTTTACCGACGAAGCGGGCTGATTGGGGACGATGAATTTAGCAATGATTGGTCTCCCATGTACCGACGAAGCGGGCTGATTGGGGACGATAAATTAGCAATGATTGGTCTCCCGATTTACCGACGAAGCGGGCTGATTGGGGACGATGAATTTAGCAATGATTGATCTCCCGATTTACCGACAAAACGGGCTGATTGGGGACGATAAATTAGCAATGATTGGTCTCCCGATTTACCGACGGAGCGGGCTGATTGGGGACGATGAGTAGCAATGATTGGTCTCCCGGTTTACCGACGAAGCGGGCTGATTGGGGACGATGAATTAGCGATGATTGGTCTCCCGATTTACCGACAAAACGGGCTGATTGGGGACGATAAATTAGCAATGATTGGTCTCCCGATTTACCGACAAAATGGGCTGATTGGGGACGATAAGTTAGCAATGATTGGTCTCCCGATTTACCGACGAAGCGGGCTGATTGGGGACGATGAATTAGCAATGATTGGTCTCCCGGTTTACCGACGAAGCGGGCTGATTGGGGACGATGAATTAGCGATGATTGGTCTCCCGATTTACCGACGGAGCGGGCTGATTGGGGACGATGAGTTAGCAATGATTGGTCTCCCAAGGTAACGACAAACGGGCTTACTTGGGGACTAGATTGGGATATATATTTAGGTCTCCCGAATTACCGACGAAACGGGCTCATTTGGGGACTGAATGGAAAATGAATTGGTCTCACCAACGGACCGACGACACGGATTTATTGGGGACAAGAATAGAATATATAGGCGCTCTAGAATTTCCGCACAGACGACGTCTGATCAGCGAGGGCGCTAGTTTTACTGACTTACGGGAGAAGTGTAATTCTCAAGGGCAATTAGGTGGGTGGCCATCCCACATTCACAACAGATAGGCAACACACGCAGCCGTAGTAACAGCACAAAACAAACACACAAAAAAAAAACAGAACAATACAGAACATATAATGTCAGACCCCCAATAATGCAAAACAATTTGGTAGAGCGAAGCAAATCAAACAAACAAATGTTTTCCTAACTGGGCCGTGGAATGGACGGTCAAGGCCGTCTGCGCCAAATGAATGAACGACGTAAACAGCCGGGGAATTCCCTGAACTGAGACAACGGTTGTTGACCCTTTTCGTCCTGGGCGTATAATATACGCTTTCGCTCCTATTTCTAAAACGAGAGAGAGAGAGGGTAAAAATGCGTCAGCAATGCTAATCTGACTTTCGAACACGTGGTTGACGTCGAGGTCTCGCGCCTATATCTAATGATTCGGTTTCAAAATCACTCGTTTCTACGGGAGGAATATGCGCACTATTCCTTTAATGATTTATCACCTGTATAACCTAATTGAATGGCATGCAAGCCGCGTGCAAAGGCTTCCAAAGCTAAGTTTTCGGCGATTCTCTCTCGTTTTCCTCGGACATGCGCCCTACTATAAAAAAAATTCCTAGGACTAGTCACGTTTTCTAAAGCGTCCTACGCTAAATAAACACAGTTTACTTACGCAGAATTTCCTTGGCCTGTTGCGCTGGCTTTTCAAAGGTTCGTAATCTGTCTCGTATCCAGCTTAGCTGAGCTAATTGCTGATTTCACAAATTGCAACACAAACAACAAAGGGGAAGAGGGGGATGCAATCATTACGAGAATCCTGGCAAGGTCGCCATTTTTATATGTTTCCTGGTGCAGGTGGATCTTATGACTCCACAATTATTACTTTACTCGAAAATGGCCTAGTAAGATACCCAGGACATATAAAACACAAACAAAAAAAAAGAAGTACACGGAGCGGAGGGCTCTTCACTAGGGGAAGTGCGTGAAACACGTGGATATAAAAATAGTTATATTTGATAGCACACAAGGTCAAAAGGAAAATTAACTGAAAATACGGTAAATTACTGCCGTAGAAGTCCTCCCGAAGGGGGGGGGGGAGCTTGGGAATGCCAGGAACACGGACCAAGGATAATTCTGCTACAGGCGTCTTTCTGAAACGATATTTGGACCCACGTTACACATCTAATGCTGGAATTTGGGGATTGAATTACTCGGGGGTGCACTGAAGGCGCCAAGGACTCCCCGAGGCGTTACTTGTGACTCAGAGGAAAGAAGCTGTGAACACGTGGGCCTGGCTTGAACCAAGGAATATCAGGGAACACAAAGTTATAGGCCCAGGGATTAATAAATGCAAAAGGGCTAAGTAATCGTGACTAGCAACTCGTTTTGGGTACATTACCACATTTGTAGGGGCGTAGGGCTGACGACGTCTTCTGCCGAGAACCACGTGTGGGAGCGTGGACAAATGGTAGCCTCCCTCTCCAAGGTATTTCTTCAAGTCATAGATTGGGGCGGAAAAGGGCGCCCTTGGGATGATGAAAAGGCCGCCGTTTAATGTCAGCTCGCGTGTGGGAGACTTGCAATCCCCCTTGCAGTCTTCTAAGGCCACGTGGAATGGAACACGGGGCACACAGGGCGGCGATGGGATCCACGTGGCGGCGAGCGGAAGAGGAGGGCAGGGGCAAAGGCCTGCAGAGACTTAACTTGTCCTCGGCTTAAACTAGCGACCGCGTGTGAGAGAGAGCTGTCCTGGCCCTGACCTTTATTGCCTCTGGACAGGGGTAGGGGGCGATGTCCTGACCCAGGTCGACGACACGACTATATCATAGAAAACGATTTTCTTTCCCTGTACCAAAGAAAACAGTGCAAAGCCAGATTACTGTCCCCAAACTATTATATTCTCTGAGCCCCTATACCCCGACCTTCAAAGGTTCAAACCAACCCAAAGCAGGAAAGGAGAACAGTTTCTAGCGTATTTTGGCGCTACTCTTTACAATATATATATATATATATATATATATATATATATATATATATATATATATATATATATATATATATATATATATATATATATATATATATATATATATATTACATGCATACTGCTTTCAAATTCACCTTGGGCACAGAGAGAGAGAGAGAGAGAGAGAGAGAGAGAGAGAGAGAGAGAGAGAGAGAGAGAGAGAGAGAGAGAGAGAGAGAGAGATATGATTTGGCCGGAACTCAACACATTCCGTGATGGAGAAACTCGATTTCAATATCGTTTCCTACCACTCTTATTTGACCAATCAAAACTTTTCAGATTGAATCCCGGGATTCTCGTCATCTTATGTTACTCTGAATGAGGCCAAATCATTATCTCTCAGTCGGATGCAGCCGAGATTCTTCTTCTTCTTCTTCTTCCTGATGAATTTTAGGAGAGACAAGTCCCGCAGGGATCTTGCTTCTCCACGCGTAGCCTGGATAAAGCAACATGTCTTATGACAGTTCCTCTTCGATTTCCTTTGGCTGATCGCCGTGGAAAACGCGAAAATAATGTAACATTGTGTTGGCCTAACTGTGAGTCATACACACTCACACACTCATACATACATACATACATACATACATACATACACACACACACCCATTATATATATTCTAAGAGTTATTACGAGTAATATGGTGTTCAAATTTTTACAGCCTTGAAAATGCAACCGAGATGGTTTGTGAAACGTCGGCACAATAAATCATGAAAATGCTCTGTGCTTTCCCTCGTTACCCCGTCGATGTGGTTTTGAGCAGTGGCTCCTGTTGTGATTGTATATATATATATATATATATATATATATATATATATATATATATATATATATATATATATATATATATATATATATATTCTAATACGTGAGGCATAGACTGGGGCTTGTGGAAGCATACTAAGACTCGTATCACCCACCCGCATCTCTTAGTATATTTCCTATCAAGGACAGCATTCTTACCAAGAATATCGGAAAACTCTGGAAGTTTGTAAATGGGTAGATGAAAGGCCAGGCGTCCTTGCCACATACTTATACCAATATCTAACCAGGCACTGGTTATTAAGCACCACTACTAATATCTAACAAGCTATTGCAAAGTACCATCCGACTTCTGTGTAGTGTAGCTTAGGTTTTATAAAGGAAAGTTGTATTAGGTTATATCAATGTAAGAGTGGCGGTGTCAGTGGGAGAATGCGAGTCCAGTGAAACAATACTCACCCCACCCCCGCCTAACCCAAATAGAGACAGGGTGTTCTATGGTAGGCTACGCTAGGATGTGCTCCTCACGAAAAATGATTTTCTGGTGTAATGTTTGAAGTGATTCAGACGACATAGATACTGATCTTTTAGTTTTCTGTAAAGAAAACTATTGTGACAGCTTTGTCTTTCCGTCCGCACTTTTCCTGCCCGACCTCAGATCTTAAAAACTACTGAGGATAGAAGGCTGCAAATTGCAGCCCTCTAGCCTCAGGATTTTTTTTTATTATATTTAAGGTTAAAGTCAGCCAAAGTCGTGCATCTGGCAACGATATAGGCCAGGCCACCAGCGGGCTGTGGTTAAAGTTTCATGGGCCTCGGCTCATACAGCATTATACCGAGACCACCGAAAGACAGATCTATTTTTTTTGTGGCCTTGATTATCCGTTGTAGCGGCTGTACAGAAAACTCGACTGCGCCGAAGAAACTTGTTTTTATTGCTCTGAAACCCAAGAGATTCAGCACACGAGGTCAATAGAAATTTGCTCTAAATCACAAAAAATGGAGACCAAAATAATGTATCAACTTCCCATTTCTGGCGACCCTTATAGAAAGCGAGGTAGACTGGAATCCACTTTGCAACTGAAATCCTTTCAGTTAATCCCAACATTTCTAACAGCCATTAGCAACAAAGACTTATAGGGAGCTACAATTTACAATATTTAAATATTAAACCTACCAATCTCAGCCGGTACGGCTTAATAAGTAATAAGATTTAGTGGGCGTAAGTCTGAATCCTATTAAATCATAACGCAGTTCATTCTAGATTACCATATTTCAATACGGAAGTGGATTCGGTGCTCTGTCATTTAATTCTCCAAGATGTATTCGATTATTATTATTATTATTAATATTATTCATAAAAATCTCATAATAGCATGAGTCTCTAAGATGGTGAAGAAATCCACGATGGCGTAGGCTTAATTATATATTAAAAATATACACAAAACGAGGGTTTTCGAGAACCTACTCGATTCTCATTCTGAATTTGAGATTGAGAAGGAGAATCGAGCAGGTTCTCGAAAGCTCTCGCTTTATATATATTTGTAATATATATTTACAGTACCGCCATTATGGATTTCTTCACCAAACGATGTTTTATTGCGAAGGAGGATCGAGCAGGTTCTCGAAAGCTCTCTCTGTATATATTTTAAATTTATATTTACACAGACACCACTGTGGGTTTCTTCACCAATTTAGTGACTCATGCGTTTATGAGATTTTTACCAACATCATTCTTCTGACAAAATTTCCGACGCGCAGAAAAAAAGTACAGAGCTTCAGTTCAGCCCAGTTCCTTTCGTCAGACTAAATGGATTCCCATCCTAAAAGAACAAAATACAACGCACAGCCCTTATGATATTCTTCACGGTCGTCATCTTGTTGAAAAGCCTTGCATGGCGAGGATAATCATGAGCCAATGCTAACGACTGGCGCCTGCTGCATTGCATTTTTCTCCCATAAAGAGGT
>NC_089749.1:60575688-60580688 GCF_040412425.1 Macrobrachium rosenbergii | reverse complement strand
TTTCGCCAAGTTCAATTCGAGGTGGTAATATCCACCTTTTAGATTTATGGGGAATTTCCAATCGACGCCTCCACCACTTCCAGCGGGGCTGATGCTACATTCCCCCCCTACCCGCAACCCCGCCCCCGAAAAGGAGAGCCGTTCAGGTGCCCAGTGGAGGGAAAAGACGGGACGTTTCGCGGGATAAAAAGTTCGGCCTTTCGCAGTGGGGTTTTTGCGTCGTCTTCGTATTCGGGAAAGCTTTTTCCGTCATTTTAGAATGAAGAGGAGTTTGCTTTTAAGAAATTCTCGCCACAGATATCGATTTTATAAAAGCACTTTTCAAGATACTTCTATCTAATATATTTTCATTTGAGACCACGGCAACGAGAAATTCATTTAAAGAATTTTAGATGATTTGTCACTGGAAAGCAGCCGGTTAGATGTTGTATTAAATGTAATATATTTCTCGCTTTGTGTATTGTGATCAGCACAGCTTACACTATTACACGTTATCAAAATAATTGAAGGTTCAGAAAATTATCGTCTACCAATAAATTCCCAAATGGGTCTTACCCAGGCAAGAAAGCACCCCTACCTGAATCCATAACGTCATTGTTGTTTGCTAGTTCACTTGTCCTGGTTGTAATGTCAGGTACACTGGTAGTTATCACAAAGTTTGTGAACACAGGGATGAACATCAGAACAGTGGTACTACTCAGCTACTGCAGATCGCTCTCACCAGCGTGACTGTAGTTTCACACACCAAGACTTCAAACTTCTGAATAAAGCGATAGTTAAATTGGACCTTCTCACTGGTCTCTTTGTAATAGTTGTTCATTAATTAGCACCTTACCTAGTTTAAGTGTTAAGGGTATTTTGGGCCTTGTTAAGTTTCACTTAATTGTCTTTATAGTATTTCTTACTTTCAGTTTTATTTACAACTTTGCTAACTGTGCATTTGGATGAATGCATTTTTTTATGTTGGTTAAGTTTATTTTCTTGCTATGAATAACAGATGATCCAGTCATACTTCATGTTTCTTACGTGCTGCAAACTATGTACTGTACATGAGCAACTGGCGTCTCTGTCTATGATCATTTATTATTTCTGTTTTTTTCATTGCTTATGCATACATCCTCCTACTTTGTTATGCTTGTATATTATCATACACACACACATATATATATATATATATATAATGTATATATATGTATATATTTTTATATATGCATAATTATATATATATGTGTGTGTGTATACTTATATTGTGTATGTATATAAATACATATATGCATTTATTTTTTCCAGATCTAGAATTTCTTTATCTTTAAATGAGAAGCCAGCCTTTTCATCCTCCACAAATGAATCCTTTGAAACGCTTTCATTCATTCTGAAAGCCCTGTTCACTGTCGCCTGTTTCATGCGAAAATAATTCTCTGTTTTCCAGTTTCCTTTATTCCCAGCTTCATCGGCCAAAAAATAAGCTCCCACAAATAACAGGCGAGTTTTCACATCTCTCTCTCTCTCTCTCTCTCTCTCTCTCTCTCTCTCTCTCTCTCTCTCTCTCTCTCTCTACACTTGAATGGCAACCGTTCCATCTGAAATTCCTAAATAAACGCAGATATCATTTCATTCCTAGCTGGTTTAGGAATTCCCCAATTTGGAATCACTTTCAGGCAGATATACCTTTATTATAAAAAAGTTTTCTCTATACTTCGAAAATAGAAATTGAACTATAAATAGGTCCATTATAAATATATATATATATATATATATATATATATATATATATATATATATATATATATATATATATATATATATATATATATATAATACACACATACATTCCTATATATAGAAGTGAATGATATTGAATGGTAGACAATTATAGTAAATTAAGAGGAAAATGCTACAGGCCTAGCACCTTAATGATAGAAGGATACTACTGATTAGGAATACATATCAAGCATCGCTTATCACACTCAACAACGAAGCACTTATGCCTCCAGTAAACAAACACTTGAAATTATTCTGACTGAATAAATCTCTGAAACAACAAAGAAAAGACTCAGGCGAAGTCAGCACAAGAGAGCAATTGACGGTAATACAACACAACCAACTACTAAGGAGAATTAATGAAAAGTTCAGTTACAGAATCCTCGTAGTGCCAATTAAACTGATACACATTCATTACCGCATTCACGACAAGCGTTTTCGAGCCCAAAGGAACTACCTTCCAAATATAATGTTTAATTAGAAGCTAATAAATTGCTCATTTGTGTCTCTATACACACACACATTTATATATATATATATATATATATATATATATATATATATATATATATATATATATATATATATATATATATATATATATATATATATATATATATATATATATATATATATATATATATGTATATATATACTGGTGTTTATGGTACACTAATCAGACCCTGATAACTGAGATATTATATTGATAAACAGGATTCAACCGCATTTATTCATGAAATGTAATATCGAATTGGAAGCCCCCTTTTTCTTGTTATTTAGTCAGTGCCTCTACTCATGACATATAATGGTGCGTGTTGGAGATTCGTAAGAAAAAATCCATGTTAATATGCTGGACACAATGACTTACATTAAGCTAAAAATTAGAACTATAGAGATTATGTATATGATGCTCGTTTTAGTATTCAGTAAATATTTTTCACTTATGTCATCCCGAGTAGATTTAACTGGTTTTCAACCTGCTTTATACTGTATGTCCTAAAGTATGTTTCAATTTGAATACATAAATGCACTTATGACAACTTTTTAAAGTAATTTACATTTATGTAAACTTATGTATATTCATGTATACTTAAGCTTAAGAACTAATTACTGACCAGCTGCTCTTTCTCATCAAGCTAATTCATTATCATGCCAGAAATATGACAGAATATTAATTTTAATATTTATTCCTTCTCGTCGAACTAACTCATTAGCAAGCCAGGAAAATAAGCAAGAGAATATTATTGTTAATAAAATACCTTTCCCTTATTCCTCCAAAAGTGAAATCCCGCAAAACACTACAAGTATTTAAGACATAATTAGAATATTATCAATAACATTTGTTCCTTCTCATCAAACTAAATCATTATAAAGTCAGAAGCATAATGGAATATCATTATTAATACTATATTTATTTCCCTAATTCATCCAAATAATGGAATATCATTAATAATACTATTTATTTCCCTAATTCATACAAATGTGAAATCCCCCAGGATACTACACGTATTTAAAAATCAATTAGAATATTTTTATTTTAATAATATTTGCTCCTTCTCATCAAACTAACTCATTATCAAGCCAGAAACATCGTGGATAATAACTAATAATATTTTTCCCTAATTCATCCAAATGTGAAATCCCTCAGAATACTACACGTATTTAAAAACCTATTAGAATATTTTTATTAATAATATTTGTTCCTTTTCATCAAACTAACTCATTATCAAGCCAGAAACATCATCGAATATAGCTAATAATATTTTTCCCTAATTCAGCCAAATGTGAACTTCACACTACCTCGACAATATTCCCTTAAGCTCCGGCTGGTTGGAGTTCGTCCTCATTTCAGTCCTTCAGGAGACGAAACCTTTAAAGACCTGAAGTTGGCGCTGCGGTCTTCGGGCTTATGTCAGCGGTAATAATGTGAGAGAGAATTTAATTAGTGATATTTCCTTAATGAGCAGACAACCCTGTCCTTTCCCTTTGTCCACAAGACACCGAAATTCTAATCTCTCTCTCTCTCTCTCTCTCTCTCTCTCTCTCTCTCTCTCTCTCTCTCTCTCTCTCTCTCTTATGCGTATTCCTTTGTTTGTCTAACAACTTTTGCAGAACGAAGAATTCTTACAAAAGAACAGCTAAGAAATACTCAAAGTAGCATAGGTCTTAAAATGGAGGAACAAATCCGCAGTTGTGTACGTGCGCCAATATTTATTTTTAAATATTTCAACAGTTACATAACTTTGGATTTGTTTCTTCCAAAGAATAGTCAAGGGGAGACAATAAAGAAAAGTCAATATCGCCTTTTATTTTCACTTTTATTTTTATTACACGGGAGGTATATTTTTGCGGAAGGGAGTATCAGTGTTTCGTATAAATGGCTGTTCTATACCTGGGGAACTCTCGACTGTGATTACCTTTAGACTGGAGCAAAGTAACCCTTCCTTGTATGAGGCCTGTCCTCTTATCAGAAGGCTCCCCAAACACCGTTCTTCTCGACTGAGTTGAATGAAAGGCTTCCTGTTGAACAAACGACCTTCTGTTACCATTTCAGATTGCCCGTGATTTAGGTGAGGTCTCAGATGGGTAAGGGTAAAACCTCTTGGGTTCTCAACAACCCTTCAGGAATGAGGGTACCTGTCTCACGCCCCTTTTCATGGCAACAATGGACGTTGGGGCTCACTAATTGCTATGTGGACTGGTGAGTGCTTATAATTTTTTCTGTGTGGATGTCAGCGGCAGTAGTAACTAAGTACGCGATATCTAACTTTCTTTCCTGGTCGTAGGAGGTAATGGAGCTTATCAGGTTTGAATGCTTCCATAATTATTATATGGACATTATATCCGGAGGCGTATGTAGACTGAGATTTTTCTGTCACTTGGGAAATCACTACAGTCTAATGAACTGTTTAATTAATACATATGCATCAACACAGTGGAAAATGTTTAGGGAAACATGTTGAGAACAATACTACAAATAAGAGGGGAAAATGACCTATTATTATTATTATTATTATTATTATTATTATTATTATTATTATTATTATTATTATTATTATTATTATTATTATTAAGATAAACTCCTATCCATATGGAACAGGCAAGCAAGGGCCATTGTCTTGAAACTAAAGCTTCCAAAGCATATGGTGTTCATTTTAAGGAAGTTAAAGAAGGTAATAGGAAATACAGAAATAAAAGATCATTTTTTTCAGAAAGGAAAAAAGATAAATTAACAAATC
>NC_089749.1:60550688-60570688 GCF_040412425.1 Macrobrachium rosenbergii | reverse complement strand
ATAAATTTAATTTTAATATTTTTTTAATAAATTTACTTTTTTGATTTGTTCTAAATTTACTTTTTTGATTTGTTCTAAATTTACTTTTTAATTTGTCATAAGTTTACTTTTTTAATTTGTGATAAATTTTTTTTAATTTTTGTAACAAATCTATTTTTAATTAGTCATAAACTTTATTTTTGTAATTTATTTTTTTAATTTGTATATACTGTTCTTTAATAACTTCACCTTATCCTCCACCCCTTAGGGGCGGCGCCCCTAGAGGGGTGGGGGAGCCCCCATGTTCTGCATAGTAGGTCGTATGACCTACTATGCAGGTTCTTGGGTGGTTTTTCTTTCAGGTTTTAAGTGGAGACTTAATCTATTGCTTAGTTTTCTTGTGAGTTCAGATAGGTATTAGGTGTTAAAATGTGCTTGGCTACCTCCCGCTCAGTTAAGTTTGCAGTTAAGCTTCGTAAGGTTCGAGGAATTTAAGAATGTTTATGCCATCGAACGGCAATATTCAGCATTATAACTAATTAAATTTATGTACAGGTCTGGCGTCTTGGTATGTTTTACTTTAGAATTTTAGCTTCCTGAAAATGGTTTAAGTTTGTGGTTAGGTTAAGCCAGTTAAGTTTTGGCCAATATTCGTAAAGGTTTTGTCCGAATTTAAATTTTTAAGCTCATAGTTGGCGTTAGGCTTAATAGAATTTTCAGAGGATTCGTACTTGGTATTTCCTTTCTCGCAACCGAAAATTTCTGGTTATAGGAGTTATAGGAAGCTCCCTGAATGTACGGGTCATTTACGATAATAAGGCTTGCTTACCCAATAACTAATCTCTTGAAAATCATCAAAACCATGCTAAATTTTCCCCAGACAGATTGTCCACAGCAATGTTTGGATTTCTGCTGTTAGCAGATGGAATTAGTTTTTAGTTTGTCAGGAACTCATAGCTAGGAACTTTCAGCTCCTGTTAGCAGAAAGCACGAAAGCGATTTTTTTTTAGTTGAAAGTTTGGAAATTGATTCTAGGGCAACTGATACCAGGAAAACTCGTTCCCGTAAGACTCGTTCCCGTAAAACTGATATATATATATAGGACAACTGATATATATATATAGGACAACTGATATATATATAGGACAACTGATATATATATAGGACAACTGATATATATATAGGACAACTGATATATATATAGGACAACTGATAACAGGTATTTTCACTTAAAAAGATAACCCACCTAAAATAGTTATTGATAAAGTAAATAGGCTAGTTTTTAGTTTATAGGACAACAGTGATCATTTAACTCATTAATTATTGACTGGCATCCTATAAATTTCATAGATCAAGCTAGTCAGTGTTCGTCCAGCTAACAACTCTCGAACGGTCGTCATAGCTTTTTAACAAAATTTTTTTGTCAACTTTTCAATAGTTTTAAATTTTCTTTAGCCCTCACAATGTCATATATAAAATCTTAGCGAGGAGCTAATAAGCTTGTGGATGCTAACTGCGTATATAATTTTCAGACAGAATGCAGATAAATCAAGAAAAGTATGGATGGCTGTGAAGTAAAGACGTGCAGAGCGCGTTCAGACGATGGCTGAGGAGAGGACCCTTTAGAAGTAGTATCTTCAACAGGGGAACACTTTCATTGAAAGCGCTGATGTGAATAAAATGAAATCGAGGATTGTCCTCGGGTTCTATGAAAGCCAAAGCCTTGTCTTCATCACAAGAGACCGCGAGAGTTTACTGCAATAGAATGTTCTTTCCTACAAGAAGAGGCGTTGGCTGAACTGCCAGCAACATCAAATTTACCACGAAGTATTTGACTGCGGCGACAGCTGGATAGCAGTCCCCCTCCCCCCTTCCATCAGAAAAGGTGGTTTTGATATCCCGCTATTGTACTGCAAATGTGAATCGGGGGAATCATTTATGCAGTATGATACTGGCGTAGAAGATGAGGGAAGAATAGGTAATTTTCGCCTCATCAACAGGTCTGGATCTTGCTAAAATTCGTGACTGGGCTGGGGATGAGACATTGAAAGTTTGTCCATCTAGATATTACCAGTTATATACAATTGGCATTCAAATAGGTAATTTGAATGTACCTCGTGTTTTCGCATTACCCAACAAGCGGCAATCAACTTATGATCGGTTGTTTTCTCAGTTACTCCTATTCAGCTTACAAGGTAGATGATGGACTTGGAAAAAGACCCCATGAATAAATAGCCTTATTTCAAGGTTTCCTGACAGAGGTAACTCCTTGTTTATTTCATTTTTCTCAAAACCTCTACCGAAAACATGTCGAGCCAGGTCATGAAGTCCAATATAATACAGATGAAGTATTTCGTCTAAAGATAAAGTGCTTTCCAGCACTTGCTTTTTTACCAGTGACTGATGTTGCTGTTGCAGACAGAGAACTGTTCGGCGACGATAGTTTGCCACAAGAATTTGTTGTATTTTGAAGAGGAAGAGGCACTAAAAGACGTCGTCTGGCTCCTCCAATATTTTCAATTGAAATATGGAATATTTCAGACTTCAACTGGCATGACTATAACTAATAATAGCCTTGAAGGTTTTCATAACGCCTTACAAAATTGTTTCATGCCAACATCCGAATATCTGGAAATTAATATACACTAAAGCCGGAGGCGTTTTTGGCGCAGAAAAAGAAGATTGATTTGGAACGGGGAGTGCAAATAATCTCAAAACAGGTTTACAAAGAGTGCAACAAGCGACTGATAACTTCACTTGAAAAGTGGGATCCTTGCCAGAAAATGTCTGTCTTAAAAGCTGTGGCATATAATCTGCACTAAGTTCCAGTTTTAGGAAATTCTTATATTGAGACGTTAATGTTTTTAGTTTTCTTTATCCCCAAAAATAAAGGTTTTCTTTTAATATTTGTTGGTTTATTCTTTCTTGACTTTTCTTTCAAAATTAAATCTTTTTCACTTTATACCTGTTATGAGTTGTCCTATATACCAGTTGCCCTAGATATGATAGGTTTGTAAGCTAGGTTCCTCGGATATTCTGCATTCGTAAACCTACCATTTGCCTTGTTATATAATTTTTTTTTTTAATTATATAATGGGTCTTTAGTTTTCAGTTCTTGACTACTTCCTCGGTATTTTTATAGGGGAAAACAAAGTATGTGCAATCTGGTTTATCATCCATATAATTACAGATGTTGAAGGTAAAAACTGGTAGACTGTTTAACACTATTCCCATGTGACATGCAGGCCTATATCAAATTTTAAACGAAAGCAAATTAATGTAAACCTCCCTCATGGACTTGTTGAAAATTCCGTTTGTTCAACATTTATAGTGGAAATGTGGTTTGGGCATTTGGTTGTGACAACTCAAATGCCCTTAGCTCATTTGTGGGACAACGAGTTGAGATCTGACTCCATACTAATGAATAAATGTATAGTACCAAGTGTATTAGGAAAAAAATTGTAAATTACATAATTTTACTACTTGAGAACAATGTGTAATTAGAAGGTAAAACTAAATATCAAATTGTTTCATGGAGCTAGTACAAAGAAATTTTTCCATTCATTGGTATGAAAATTTGATAATGTGATGGTCAGCTACGCTTCCATGGACAAAGGTCTTAAGCTACGTGGCTAATATAGGGTTTAACGCAGGTGACAAGAATTTTGAGTTAAACATTATAAAAGAATTATAAAAAAATTCTGAAAAGCCTGTCGTACGCATTTTGAAATACTGAAGTTAAATTGAGTTGTTTAAAACAAAATGCGCTGCGAATTTTTTGCAAAGATAAAGCGACAAGGCAGGGTTTTAAAGGGGAAAGACGAAACATGGACGATATTGCGGGAACTGAGACATGGCAAATCAGATTTCAAATCTGGTTGACAACACAACAGCTTGCGAGATGCAAATTTTCTTTTAGACTGACACCATTGCAATAAAGGAAAATTTGGTTTTCAAAGTAATTTGTTTTAACGATTTGCGTTTAATTTAGGTCACTTTTACGATTCTGAATAACCTTTACAGGTCCCAGTTAACAGCCCTCTGCAGGCGAATCGATTTCATTCAAAACACTTTTCTTTGCTATAAAGACTTCACACCGAGTTTATCATAGCAAAGCTCGACCGTGTGGACGGTTTATAGGGCGAATTTTTTTAAAGACCATTTATTTCACAACAAATCTGGTTGACCATTAAGATGCAAATTTTCTTTAACCAAAAACATTTAATAATTTGTTATAACGATTTCCGTTTAACAGGTCACTTCGATTCTGAATACCCTCACAGGTCCGAGCACAAATTTCATATTCCATTCAAATTAATACGTCACTGGTATAGGGTAATGACCATTTATTTTCACAACTATCCATGAAACTCCCGTAAGGGGTAGTTCCGTTAGTGCATCTCACGCGGTGCACTGTAGGCATCAAATAAGGCTCTTTGCAGCGACCCTTCGTCCCCTAGCTACAACTCCTTTCATTTCTTTTACTGTACCTACGTTCGTATTCTCTTACATCTTTCTTTCCATCCTCTCCAATCAATTGTTTCATAGTGCAACTGCGAGGTTTTAACCCCTGTTAAACCTTTCAAACCTTCTTACTGAGAGTCAATTTCCGTTCCACCGCTGAATGACCTCATAGGTGCCATCGTTTGGCCTCGGGCCTAAATTCTAAATTCCAATTCCAAATCAACAAGCATAAAGCTATAGATGAGTGAACAGCAATATACGTGATTGTGCATGACACTTGGGAATGAGGGTTTGTGTTTATAGTTCAGGGAATGAAAACCTCCTGGAAGGGGAGCCGTGTGACCTCATGGCATCTAGGCCCCGTAGGGGGATGGTGCTGTCAGTAACAAAGACCGACATTTTTCCTATACACCCTGTACGTGATCTACATGACTCGGAAAGCCAAATAAGTTTTCTATATATATGACTTTGGTGCTTCTCAAGATCTCTTGAAAAATTACTAAGCTGAAACAGCCTGTTATTAAAAGTAATAATTTTGAAAAACCTCCTTCCAAACATTACAATTTTTGGGCATATTTTCGTATGTTGATGAATAGATGATTCATTTCTTAATTTCAGCACAATGGGAAAACCCTCTCTCTCTCTCTCTCTCTCTCTCTCTCTCTCTCTCTCTCTCTCTCTCTCTCTCTCTCTCTCTGCCATAAGGTGAGGATGTAGAATTTAATGAACATAAAAGGAATTATTGAGCCCTTTGACACTGGGGAAGGAAATTGCTACAGGCCCTCTTGTAGGGGAACTGATGTGTAAATTAGCGCCGAAATATCGTTCAGGCAAGTAAAGTGAAATTTAGAGCACCATGAAATGGCACATTCTGGAGAGATATGGCCCCCTTTTTTTCATTCAACAGTCCAGGAAGGGTTATGGTTTTCAACAGTCCAGGAAGGGTTATGGTTTTTTTAATTTTGGTTTGAGACTACAAATTCACAATGTTTGCTATGGAAATTAACGTTATGGTTTTTCTTTTTACTTCGTTCGCCTCACTTTCTGAACATACAGTAAGTTTAAGTTGGAGAAGCAGTGTTACCCTTTGCGTTTTGGTTTGGAGTACAAATACTGCCACTGCCAGGCAATGTTTGCTATGGAAATTAACGTTGAAAGGAGAGAGAGAGAGAGAGAGAGAGAGAGAGAGAGAGAGAGAGAGAGAGAGAGAGAGAGAGAGAGAGAGAGAGAAGCTGATGAAAGGAGCTGACTGACCAGGTGAATGGAACTCCGGAGCAGTAATAGTAGTAGTGGCAGTGATAGGGATGTTGCCTTTGAAACGGCTCCCCTGCTCGTTCTATTTTTGTCATTGGCTGTGCTATGATGGGAACTCCAGAGTAATCAGTGTCCCAGGGGAGCCTCAGCCACCTCCCTGGCTCTCTAGATGAGAGAAAAAATGCCCACCAAGACGCCAAACCTCAGCTTAGAGGAGGCCTGTCCGCCGGAACAAAGAAACTCAATTTGGATCTCGTCTATAATCCCCTTTATCTCATTAGACTTTTTTTTTCAGGAGTCTTGGGAAATGGAGGAGTAAGGAAAAGGGAATAGAAGTGGGGAAAAGTGAATAGATAAGGTAGATGGACCATACTATACATTTTGACTGAGTCCTGATCAGTAATGTACGTTATCAAAAAGGGTCCACATTAAGATGTAGTACTGGTTACTAATGCCTTCTATTATGTCTGTCTGTCTGTCTGTCTGTCTCTCTGTCACAACTGTCATGTAAATCTCAGCAGTCAACCTGTCTGTCTATCTGTCTGTCTCTGCATTAACTCTCAGCAGTCAACCATCTCTCTCTCTCTCTCTCTCTCTCTCTCTCTCTCTCTCACACACACACACACACGCACACACATCCATGCAATCAAATTCCAGTTCAAGAATCCCCACCTGCTACCAATCGACTTATTCAAGCGGGCCATTTCCCCTTGCATTCTCTGTATAGTATATTCGAACTGAACAACATTGACGTTAGACACTTTTCTATCAGCCATCAATATGTACACGCAGAGGGGAACATGGACGAAGTGATTCCTTATCGATATCATTGACAATTATCTAAATGATGTGGCAATCTTAATTAAGCATTTTACCATCTATTTTACAAGATAAATATAGTATTACTAAGATTATCTCATTGCAGGGTCAAGTTACAAAAAAAATAAACAATTATAAAGGGGGCATTGTATACCCAATTCCTTTCGAGCACTTCGGCAGCCAGCCAAAGGTTGGAAGCAGGTCCTGAGTCTTATATTTGAGGACGTAACGCCAGCAGTCTCGGCCGTAATTGGAGACCGAAATCTCCGGTACAATGGGCAGCTTGGCATTTAGAGCCTATACCCACATGCAATTTCAGTTAATGCTTCTGGCCTTCGCTTTTGTTTGCTTTGGATGCGTCGTTGGATTTACAGGTGCTTACAGATTTACCTCAGCTGGCTTTGGGGACAAACTGCAGCCGGTAAAGATGAAACGACCCAAGTAGGATATTGGGCGGGACGGCAATATTAGCGTAGATTAGTTTTGACATCCTGATGATGAGATTCACATCGACATCCAGCGTTATATTAAATTGGGCTCCATTGCGTTTATATCGTGAGCTGTTTGGAGCAGAGTACAAAGGCACTTGGGATTGTTAAATGATATTGAAAATTAAAATGGGCTCTCGTTGTAATATATAAAAAAAAACGATGTACAAAAAATTTCATGTATGGCAGAAAGCCATCAAATCTTGAGTACGCCGCTGAAAAAAAAAAAAAATCATCCCAACATGATTTCGAAGTTTTGTACATGAAAATCAATCCCGGTTGTTATGTTTTATTCAATGAATCTGTCTAACTTTTGAAAAAATCAATCTTATGTCTATAAAAAAACAATCTGTAATGGGGCTCATTAATCTTTGGAACTCGAAAATTCCTATCAAACTCCATCTTTGTTCATAAAACTAGCATTATTTTTCCATGAGTAGATGAACAGAATTACTCATTGTTATGGGGCCATTAATTCCCTCGACTCATTCTCTCGAGAGACGCGCTGGGCCGTGTTCCTCAAATATTCATCTTCACATTCTTTCGCGTCTCTCTAAAACGTGGACTCACCCACGCGGATTACTCCTACCATTAATCAGGATCTTAAAGGCGCATGCGCTGTGGAGGGGGAGGGGGTAGGGGAGGGAAGGTCTCCTGCTGACTGTGGTGTCTTTTGTACAAACCTCTGAAGAAGAATCTTCGTCAAATTCTGCATCGCAACTTTAAGTATTTCTATCTGAAGGAAATCTGTTTAGAAATAGAAATAGTGGTATTCTTTTGATATGTCTAGATTTAAGATTTTATTAATTTTTGACTGATTGCTTACTTCACTGATGTCATTAAAGCGACCTTATTTCAAGAAAATGGTGAAATATGGTTAACAAAGGAGGTCATTTAGGTAATCCGATTATTGTTAAGCAATAGAAAAAGATATTCACAAGCAGGAAAGATGATTAGCGAATTCCCAGAGACTGCATTTCTTAATTCTAAACAATACTACAACAGAAAAGCTTACAGCCATTTTGTAACCTGTTAGAGTTTTACCAAAACTTACAAGACAAGAAATTCTCTCTTCATTCATCTTATGAAATATCATTTGATTAAACAGTAAACCTGAACAGCAAACCATAGACTTTCAGCCATGTTAGGTAGCATTTCAGCACAAATTCTAACTATAATCATGAAAAATTCACTGCAAAAAAATATAGAAAATTAAAATCTGCAATACGTCATTTGGTAATTTTCACAGATATCTTTTTCCCTGAACCAAAATCAGTGCTAGGATGAAGTCCCATATAAAGTTAGGGAAGGAATTGCAGGTTTTTCAAAATATTGCTGAGTCCCTTTCCGTTAAGGCCATAACTTCCTCCGAACGAATGGGAAGATGCAACGGTTCGATGTGCTTTTGTTTTTGCAACAGGAACGGCGAGATATAAACTCGGCGCAAGGCAGACTGAAGTCTGGGGCTTACCTGCTCGTTTTTCCTGGTTGTGGCACATGCAAAAGCATTCTGTATATGTACTGTAGTTTCTTTCAGAGTTATACTGCTATGGGGTTGTATGGAGAATTGTGCTGTTAAGAACACTTATCACGTATTATAAATGTTATGTCCCCTTCGAAATACAGATTATTACCGAACGATTTGCGATGGAAACAAGCTAAAATATCCTGTATGCGTGGTCTCTTTGAGAGTGAAATTGCTATGGGGTTGTATGTTGATTTATACTTTTCTGAACACTTATCACGTATTAAAAATATTATTGCCCGTTCGAAATAAAAGTTATTACCGAACGATTTACAATAAAAACAAGTAAACATCATATTACCTATCAAATCTGACCATTTCACGAGAGATTTAAAAATACTCTGTTATGAAAACTAAGAGTGAAAGGCTTTTATTCACAGAAAAAACTGTTATTCAGTGAAGGAAATATGAAAAAGGCTCATTCATCTAATCATTTCACCAACACTAGCCAATCAGGCATTCAGATTTTAAGGAATCTTCTTGTCTCACTATGGAAGAGTTCAATTATTTCTATTTTCTGTTCGTCGAAAGTGAAAGACCTAAAATTTATTTATCAAAATTTAGTAATATATATATATTTTTTAATAAGTGATCTCTTCTTTCTGTATTTCCCATTACTTTCTGTTACTTCTTTCTAATGAACACCATAATATTCTTTGGAAGCTTGAATTTCAAGTCAATGGCCCCTTTGGTGGGCTTCTTCCGTATGAATACGGTCCATCTTCTGAATAATAATAATAATAATAATAATAATAATAATAATAATAATAATAATAATAATAATAATAATAATATGATTATTATTATTATTATTATTATTATTATTATTATTATTATTATTATTATAAGCAAAATGTGATTTGAAATAATATAATGCAAAAATAGATGTATTTTTTTTACCCTCCTCCCACACAGCCTGATGAAAATGTTTTCGACTGTCAATGGATCGAATGAATCAAGGTAAAGCCTCAATTTGAATTTGGGGATATTCGAATAAATCCTGATTTATTTCTGTATATTTCGTCATTTCCATCAGTTGGTCGTTTGGAAAAAATGGCCATATTTTACAAAAACAATAGCAATGAATATTTACATATATATATATATATATATATATATATATATATATTTGCATATAAATATATTTTAAATTGTAAAACACTATAAAAAGATATGTACTTTTTACCCTCCTCCCACTCAGCCTGATAAAATCTCTCTGTCTGGATCTGAATCATAAAGGCTCTCTCTCTATGTCTCTCTCTCTCTCTGTCCATCAGTTGATCGTTTGAGAAAAACCATGCATTGCATTTTCCATAAGCTGAATTAGGTAATGTGATTCAGAAACCTAATGACCTGAAAAGGAGAGAGGGAGCAAAATCAACTCAATGCTTTACCAGATCTAGGCGATGCAGTATATACGTAGCAGTTCATTTCTCTCTCTCCTTGCCCTCTCTCTCTCTCTCTGCAGTTCCTAAAAACGTAGAGGAAAACCAGAGAGAGAGAGAAGAGAGAGAGAGAGAGAGAGAGAGAGAGAGAGAGAGAATCAGAGAGAGAGAAGTCTAGGCGATGTAGTAGTGAAAGACAAATTATATATATATATATATATAAATATATATATATATATATATATATATATATATATATATATATATATATATATATATATATATATATATATATATATATATATATATATATATATATATATATATATATATAGAGAGAGAGAGAGAGAGAGAGAGAGAGAGAGAGAGAGAGAGAGAGAGAGAGTTTGTAATCTTCATGTTCTGAGTTCTACCTCCACTGTCAGCTTCTCTTTGTAATCCAATTCACCCTTACAACGCCTTTTCATATCTTGTTCCTTTGCTTGTTAACCGAAAAAATTTTGCATTAACTGAAGACTTCGCAAGGAAACTGATAAAAAAAATTCGCAAGCACTAGAAATTTGAAACATTCAGTAGGTCACACATCACTATTCAATTTATCGAGTATGTAAACTGATATTTATCTTAGTTTAGGTCTGCGTTTTAACTTGACGCGAATTTGTCACGTTAAATAATAAGCCAATGACCTATTTACATCCAGAATGCTGTGCGAGCTATTTATTCGTACTAGCTAACACTAAAGAAAGAAGTAAGTGTCTGTGTTTGCACTGCGTTATTTAGAGACATCCTTCAGCGTTCTCGATATGGAAAAAAGATGTTTTTCCTCTAAATGAAGAATTTCTTATTTCCTTGACATCCCGTTCGGCCTATTTTGAAATTTCATTTCGCCTTAACAAGCAATCAGCCCTCTTATATTCTTCCTTGCAGTTACCACTATCAATAACAATAACGGCTACATTGTCTGTCATTTATTACGTAACACTATTTCTTTAGCAACGTCAAAATTAATGAGAGACTTAAATCGCTTAATAAGATTCATAAAGGCCTCTATATCGTAATGAGCGCGTCTAATTAAAGATAATGAGACCGCGTTACGCTAATGGACATTTCTATCCCTCATAAGCCAAGAATTAATCTGAACTGGGTCAGGATAACTCATCTAATATGAGCATTGTCTGAGGTTAATGGTTTGTAGAAGACTTCCTGCATTGCATCAACTTGGTCTTTTTATTGGGAAAACCTCGTTTTCGTCATTTTAGCCCAAAAAAAGGTATCAGTTATGCCCAAAAAGGATGAATTATTCACGATTTTAAAATTTCGTACAGGGACAGGCATGAATAGTTTCATATTGGGTGTTTTTTCATAAAGCAGTCTTCCCTAGCTGCAGGCTTGTTCCATATGGATAGGGGTTTATCTTCTGAATAATAATAATAATAATAATAATAATAATAATAATAATAATAATAATAATAATAATAATAATAATAATAATAATAATATGAGGTGAGGCTAGCTCCAGAGTATTTGAAAACAACACACGGTCACTGTCCTACTCATATTTTAATAATAATAATAATAATAATAATAATAATAATAATAATAATAATAATAATAATAATAATAATAATAATAATAGGTGAGGCTGGCTCCAGAGTAAATGAAAGTATCACATGGGCACTGCTCTACTCATATTGTAATTGCTGCATCATAAAGAAAACTTGTACAGTAGAACTTACAAAAAATCAGTCACTTCACGCACCTACGCAAAATGATCACGTAGTGAGGCACTAAAAAAAAAAATCAGAAAAGAAGTGAGTGCTGGTACCTGAACATTACCTTAGGATGGCCCAGTGTCTTGGGATTCTATTGCACAGAGAAGCTAGCAGAAGAGCGGGAACGCCTTGGGGGAAATAATGCCCATTAAATGGTGGGAGGGCCTCTCCCCTATTGGGTCCAACAGCTGTCAAGGCAAAGGATCACCTTATAAGCACTTGTGGGGGACCTTTTGTAAATGTACCCTAAGTGGGGAATCAGCCTCGTCTCATAAGACCAAAGGCAGTCACTTTTAGCATAGTGTGAGATTCACGAAATGGAAAGAAGCTCTATCTAGAGCTCCACACCCTGTTCTGATAATCCAAAATAATCAGAGAAGCGATTTGTATTTCGTATTGTCACGAATATTGTACGGTGATGTGGCATAAAAGCTGGGACGTTTATTTTAAGTTTAATGAAATGCTGAGGCTTTCGACGAGAGAATGTCTCTGGAAATGGTAGTGAAAATTCTACCCTGAGATTTATGGCATATATAAATATATATATGCTGTTCGCCCTCGTAACATTTGTCTGTAGTAATATCAGCCTGACCAAGACAGGGAAAAGCCTTTGTCCCACATTGGGAGCGTCTTCAGTTCAAACTTCAATGTCCATTGTAGCAAAGAGCCCAGTAGCATTAGGTATTTAACCCCCGTAAGAAAATTGCCATATCCTACCTTAAGATAGGTGGTCTTAAAGCTTTTTCTACCTGTTCTGCTCGATGGATGTGTTGACAAAATTTCAGACCCCGAGGCATCTATGGCTGCCCCTGTTTGTGACCCAGCACTGGTCAGACAAGGGAGAGAGACTTAACTTATCGCAGAGAGCAGATGTCTTTTTTTTGGTCTCTCCGTCTTTTGTCTATGTACTAAGTGAAGTGGCGAATCACACCCAGAATTTCCGCTCGACAGTTGATGCGCAACAACCTTCGTATAACGGTAAGTCTGATATTGTAGTTCATCCTTCGTCTAAGTACTTTATCTTCCACTGTATTTCCATTTCCTTGTTTCATTCTCCAGCCACCATTTATGGTAGAGGCTTTTACGAAGTCTAGATTAAGCCAAAATATCATATTGTTTAGCTTCAACCAAATGATTCCAGTAAGAGTACTAGACTTAGGGTAAGAAGTCATTTTAATTCTTTATGCAGCCTTGTCGGAATTGTTTGGAAGAGCCGTTGCGATTTTGTATTTAATACCATCTTAAAAGTAGAGATTTTTCCCGTTTATCATAAAGTCTTTATTCCTTGAATATTCTTTGTTAAGGTTAATTACCCTTATCTGGCGACCTTTGGTTAATATAACGACTGTCTTTGAGGTTAATTCGAGGCTTTCAGAGAAAGTTACTCTGTCCTTGGCATGCAGGGCCAGTGAAAAATTACATAAATCAAGTAATAAACTGATTAGCCAAGATGAGAATTATATATATGTATGTATATATGTATATGTATGTATATATATATAATGTATATATATATATATATATATATATATATATATATATATATATATATATATATATATATATATATATATATATATATATATATATATATATATATATATATATATATATATATATATATATATATATATATATATAATATATATATATACATATATATATATATATATATATATATATATATATATATATATATATATGTATATATAATATATCAACTCTCCTCTATGCTGGGAGAAATATATATATATATATATATATTATATATATATACATGTATATATATATATATATATATATATATATATATGTCAGGCATGCAGCCGATAGAAATGGTCTACCCCATATATATATAATATATATAAAGTCCTTCAGATATATAGGCATATATATATATATATATATATATATATAAAAAATATATATATAAATATATATATATAAATATATATATATATATATATATATATATATATATATATATATATATATATATATATATATATATATATATATATATATATATATATATATATATATATATATATATATATATATAGAGAGATATATATATATAAATAACCATAAGTAAGTGTTGACAATGGTGTTGGTATTTCCTCCTTTTCTACTTCCTTTCAATCTATGATTTTTATATATATATATATATATATATATATATATATATTTTTATTTCGCGTCCCTGTCAGGGAAGGTCATTGGATCAGCAGAAGAAAGATAAAAAGTATTCCCCTCCCAATTTTCTTTTTCAATTTTCTTTCCTCTTTTTAATGTCCTTTGGATAAAAGATTGTGGATGGTGTTCCTTTCAAGTTGTTTTCGAAAGACAAAAATTTCATCTTTGGACAGTATGAAGCTCAAAAAGAAATGGGGGAATGACCTTTCCTCTCTCGAAAACTTTTCTCTGAGGAGGGGAGGAACTGATAAAGACCAGTGAGGCGTTCAAAAATGTAACTTTTTGGATATATATATATATATATATATATATATATATATATAATATATATATATATAAAGACCATATATATATATATATATATATATATATATATATATATATGTGTATTGTGTGTGTATGTATATATAATGTATTAGATGTGATTCAGTTTTAAGAATATTGATATTTATGTTAAAAAAATTCACTTAATTGAACATTTTTCGCAATTAACGATATACCTTAAAATGGGAAAGAAAAATTAAAGAAAATCTTGCTCCTTTTTCTGCAGTTATTGCAATGGAAAATTACAAAGGAAAACAAAACATTTTTACTCTTCCAGGCATTTGATATTTTAGAGTCCAATTTTGTTTCATATTCCGTATAATTTCACTCTCTTATTCTTCACAATATTGTGAAATGCATTAAATGCGCACAGGATATTTGATACTGTCTGGAAATCATAATATGTTTTCTCCCGACAGATCATATCTCTATTTTCGCGCAGAGAAGCATAACTAAATATAGCATTTACTCTTTGTACTGAATAATCATGAGACTATTATCCAAGATATTAGCAAATTCGGATTTTTTAATTACTTACATGTTTCCTTAACGTCAAATCACCGTAACAGAATATACGAACTTTGATATTTGATTGGACATTTGCTGTTCGGGGTTAGTAATCATACGAACATTATCCAAGGTATTAGTAAATTCTGAATTTCAAAACTTTTAGATTTGATATAACATTTGCTGTTCGGAATTAATAATCATTTGAATATTATCCAAGATATCTGTAAATTCTGAAAGACTACACGAGCTTTGATATTTGGATTCGACTCTTAAAACAAGAAGATTGCCAGTCAGCGAGCCTTGAAATTCTTTTGAGAGAACTTCCCAAACAAATCGGAAGGCATTTGCTTGCATGCAGAAGAAGGAAAGCCGAGTGACAGGAAAGCAATGCTGCTATTGGATGGCGTTGTCCTGGCAAAGTCTGACAGGAAATAAATAGAGAATTTCTTCCGTAAAAATCTCAGGAAAATCTCGATTTTCTAAGCCAGAAGAAACCTCTGTTCTATAAGGAGTTTTAAACACATACTAAAATAATCATGGAATCAAACGATGTGTCTTGAAGTCATTGTCATGTTGACGAATGTTTGCAAGCAATGTTTAAAATTCGAAATTAAACAGGTTAATTTTTCAATAGGCAAATACTCTTCCCTCATTTAATTATACGTCTTTTATGTTGTCCAGAATCTCTCTCTCTCTCTCTCTCTCTCTCTCTCTCTCTCTCTCACACACACACACACACACACACACACACACACACACACACATATATATATATATATATATATATATATATATATATATATATATATATATATATATATATATATATATATATATATATATATATATATATATATATATATATATGTCATTATTCAAACACATATAATTATGTCAGTATTCACACATATATTATTGACCACATGCCTCCTTATTTGAATAAAATATCCAATTTGATGATAATTCAGGAGCTGATCCAAAAACGCTTTACAGCAGTCCAACAGCGACCAAGACTTCAATCCGAGACTTACATCTACTGTACCTACAAATATGAAAATGTTACCCGGAGAACTGAAGGTTATTGCTATTACTGAATGTACGAGTAATCCTTTCCGGCAGAAGGTCCTACAACAGGCGTGAAGGGCTTTAAAAAGCTAATTCATATTTGTTAAAGCTTACCTTAGACAATGCAGATGAAAGAAGTTACCACTGGATCATCATTTAAGTTGCTGCTTTTATCCCGTAATGAAAATTGTCTGCGCCACCCCACCTAATCTCGGATCTTCAAAGGCGACGAGACGAAAGGGGCTGAGCTGATGTTGGAAATATTTAATTAGTCTACGAAAATGGACGAGGGTCCGGGAGAGAGAGAGAGAGAGAGAGAGAGAGAGAGAGAGAGAGAGAGAGAGAGAGGGAGAGAGAGAGAGATAATGATAGATTAGAAAATGCTAATTCATTATTCGTTGTAACGTAATGCAAGAACCGAAATGATATGTAATCAGAGAGAGAGAGAGAGAGAGAGAGAGAGAGAGAGAGAGAGAGAGAGAGAGAGAGAGAAGATTAATGATAGGAAAACGCTTGTACATTACTATATGTATATATATATATATATATATATATATATATATAATATATATATATATATATATATATATATATATATATATATATATATATATATATATATATATATATATATATATATATATATATATATATATACACTACGATATATTTATGTGTGTGTGTGGTGATAAATGACAAATTCTATAATCTATGCAAACAACGAAATTCCGGACTGAATAACAGAAATGAAAACGACATAATCTATAGGATGATTCTAATCACAGAACTCTAAACAATCAAGTCGAGAGAGATCAAGAAATGATATCAGACAAACGAAAGGAATTTATGTTGGGTTAACCGGCGTCATGAATTAAGAGTGGAGATAAAGGACGGTGATAAAGCCATCGGGGATGAGAAGTGGGAAAGAGTTCGCAAAATGAGTTGTTTTCCTTCCAGATTTATGTTCCAGATAGCATTATGCTTAGAGATAGCGGTGCAATTGCACGTGGAGAGAGAATTGCACATTTTATCTTATCGAGGATTCTTATCTAACCAGGGTGGACATGTACAGAATATAAACATCAAAGATTTACTATTAACTTTCATGCGAAAGACGCCGTATTTGTACATTATATATACAGATAAGCACAAAATTTAGGAATTTCTACGAATTGCATTTGTATTTAGCTTTCATGCTTTTCTTCTTCTTCTTCTTCTTCTTCTTCTTCTTCTTCTTCTTCTTCTTCTTCTTCTTCTTCTTCTTCTTCTTCTTTTCGTTTCCATTCGACCATCAGCCACCAGATGTACACTTCAAAGTGAGTTTTCGCAGAAAGCAAAAGAAAAAAGAAAGCGAGAGAATCTTTTGCTGGCAAAAGAAAGCTGCTGCCAGGTGGCCGCCTTCTCCTCTTTCAGTTTTGGGGAAAAGAAGAAATGGCTGTTATCGCGCAACTCCATTTCTGTTTTGAATGTTTTGGAAAAAGAAAGGTATATTTTTTTATCCTCTCTTCGCACTGTAACTTCATTTTAATTGAAATTCAAAATGGTACAATAATCCGAGTTACCGTACTCGCAGTTGGTTACAAAAGCAAATATTCCCAGACGATTTCATAATTACTAAATGTTTTTTGACAGTTATTAAAAGCTTCCTTCATAACTAATTATTTTCATATATATATATATATATATATATATATATATATATATATATATATATATATATATATATATATATATATATATATATATATATATATATATATATATATATATATATATATATGTATATGTATATATGTATGTATGTGTGTGTGTGTGTGTGTGTATGTTTGCCCAAGGGTGCGAAAGCGTTCACTGTGTAGTAAGACCTATAACTATGATGGATAGCGGAGTTTCCAGGGTCCGATTTGAAAAATTATGCTCCTACTAGACGTGTCAGGAAATGTTTTTCCTTCACAAAGAGAAATATTTCACCGGGTGCTCGTTCTTGTCGGCGGAAAACATATTTTCTTTCTTCAGCCGCACCATTCCAAAAGTTGGGGTGCGTCGGCTTCTTGTATCTAAACGATAACTATAATTTTAGTTTAAAATCTTTTTAAGAAATGTTAACTTCATAAATATGTGGGGTTATCTGTTATGATTTCTTAACGAGAGATGAGCTGGCATTGATTCTGTGACCACGTTCAGTTATTTTAAGTTGCAATAAACTTCAGCCATCCAGCTTTCCACTTCCAGCTCCAGATTTCCTTAATTCCTCACACCGTTGGACTGTGGAACAATCTCCCTGAGGATGTCGTGCAATTAGAGCATCAGAAGTTCAAGTGAAGATGCAATACTTTACTCCGCTAATACAATTCCCCTTGTATTTTAATACTTTATTAATTTCTTAATTTGTATATTTTCTTTTTAATAAGTGATCTCTTCGCTCTGTATTTCCAATTATCTGTTGCTGCTTCTTTCTTATGAATGCCAGATTTTTTTGGAAGCTTGAATTGCAAGTTAATGGCCCCTGCGGTGGGCTTGTTCCATATGAGCAGGGTTCATCTTCTGAATAATAATAATAATAATAATAATAATAATAATAATAATAATAATAATAATAATAATAATAATAATAATAATAATAATAATAATAATTGCGAAAAACATCATATGTCTTTGCTAATTTATCAGACACGCTTCCATGATGGAGGTATGAAATAAGTCATAGACAGGGAGTGTTTATCATTCATAAACCTGATTAGTGTCTGTCCGTAATTTTACATGACCTGTGTGATTTCCAAAGGCCTCTCTTTTGCAAATCTGTTTTCTGAAGACGCTACGCAATCTTCTAAGTGAATTAAGTTTAAACATTTAGCAACACGAAACGACGGGGAATTACGAGCATATGATGACATCCCAGAGTGAAAAGGGAAGTTAGGAACATATATATATATATATATATATATATATATATATATATATATATATATATATATACATATACATACATATATACATACATACATATATATATATATATATATATATATATATATATATATATATATATATATATATATATATATATATATATATATATATATATATATATATATATATATATATATATATATATATATATATATATATATATATATATATATATATATATATATATATATATATGTGTGTCAGTCTACCTACCTATTCTGAAAAGAGGATAACTTGTTCACTTCTTTTCTCAATAGTCAATAAACATATTTGGCCTGATTTTTTTTAAGCTCAGAGAGAGCGGAGAGTTCCAGGAGGAGAAAACATTCTATCGTATTGATTCTGTTTCACTTTACAAACTGAATCGAAGAGGCCACTGGAGTCCCTAAGTTTTATGGGACATCTACAGTAACTTTCCGATTTCGGAATGTTACGTCCAACTTTGTTTTGTGTGTTTGTGTGTGTGTGTGTGTGTGTTTGTGAGTGAGCGTGTGTGTATGTGTGTGTGTTTGAGAGTGAGCGAGTGTGTATGTGTGTGTGTGTGTGTTTGTGAGTGAGAGTGTGTGTGTGTGTGTGTGTGTGTGTGTGTGTGTACGAGTGAGTGTTACTGATTTACGATGTAGATGATTCTACCAGTCACATACACATACATACATATATATATATATATATATATATATATATATATATATATATATATATATATATATATATATATATATATATATATATATATATATATATATAAACAGAAATCCACTTTACTTTAACAAGCAAAAACGTTTTAATCAACTAACTATAAAACCTTACAGTTTTTGGCAATAAAACTGCGACAATGACAAATAAATAGATTAATGAAAGAACTATCCATGACAGAAGAAGATTTGAATAACAGTAAGTAGTCCCTTTTTCTCTTTAAAAACAGCTAATTGGAACTTAGGTAAGACGAGTGTTTGGTCATTTTCCCCGAAATAATAAACTTGGAGTAAACAGAGCAATAAAGTCACCTCAAGCTCCGTTGATCAGGATCCGAATGACCCTCGCAGGAACTGAGATCAGTCGCCCAAGTGACATAATGATTTTGCAATGTCCATTTGCAGTCGGGGAGAGAGAGAGAGAGAGAGAGAGAGAGAGAGAGAGAGAGAGAGAGAGACAGTGAGGGCAGTGCTGGATGGCGGTCAGAGCTCTCTGGGTAATTACTTCAAGTACTTGAGGCAGAGAGAGAGAGAGAGAGAGAGAGAGAGATGCG
>NC_089749.1:60532148-60550188 GCF_040412425.1 Macrobrachium rosenbergii | reverse complement strand
CAAATGTGCATATCTAGATGGCTATGAAGAGGAATGCAGCGATCTACATCCAAAAATATGTAGAAAATGGAAAGAAGGAAATGGATGTAGGTTTAATAAGAAATGTAGGTACATGCATCCTGTAGCCATGAAAACCAAAATCAAAATCAAATACATATAAAAAATCAAGGTAAAAATGAAACAAATAAAGAAAAGAACAAAGATCATGTGATGAAGGCAAAAACAAGCCAACAACACATTATGAAATGTCAGCACCACGATATGAGCCATCAGCACCTAGATATAGCTCAAGGAACAAGCAATGTATCTATGATGCTAAGGGATGGTGCAGATATGGAGATAAGTGCAGGTTTATGCACAAAGTGAATAAATATGAAGCTGGAAGAACAAGTATAATGGAAAAGTTGGATTTTTAATGTACGAATTTCTGAAATGAAAAAAGATCAACATATCAGAACAGGAAAGAGACATGGGAAAATCCTTGATGTTGCATTACTCAAATAATTTTAGATAATGGAGATAATCTATCAAACCATCATAGTGATCTCAGGGTTTAGTTTCGAGTAACTCAAAAGAAAGATAGAGTTCTCTCTAGAAGAACTAACCAAAATGAAAAATTAGAAATATTGAATATAATTGAAACCTGGTATTCCCAAGAGACTGGTAATGATGACCAGACAAAGGGTTTCAAACTTATAGTTTTCAGATAGAAAAATAGAAATCAAGGGGGAAAGAAGATATAAGGGAGAAGATGCCAATCAAGGAAAAAGAAGAGAAATATAGTAACACAGAATGTGAATTAATAGCGGTAGAATTTGAATCTGAAAATTAGTGAACATTGTAAAAAAGACCCCTAATACTGGAAAGAGTTTGACATAATAATTGGGAAAATTGGATGAAATATGTAGAAAGAGAACTTTGACTTTACTCTTATAAATACATCAGAACTTTAACTTTCCTTTTGTAGAATGGAAAGAACGAATAGGCAACTGTGGTTGTAGTTATCCGTGAGCATATAAAAAGAGAGCTTTGAGTAGTTCAGAAGATAAGAGGCAATTTGAAAAGCTATTAGATATGCTACTAGAACATAACATTCAGCAAATAAATCACCTACCAACAAGAAAGAATAATATTTTAGATCTAGTATTTGTGAATGAGGTGAACTATTTAAAGAAATAATAGTATATAACACGAGTATTTCGGACCATAGTGTCATAGAACTAACAGTCCGTTCCAGAACATATGAAAACAAAGAAAAGCAAGAAACGAAAAAATGGGAAGGATATGGAAAATACAATTTCTATAGTAAGAATATAAATTGGTCAAAAATAAATGAAGAATTAAACAAAGAATGGGAAAATATATTTGTAAGTGATGATATACAGGTAAATACTGATATATTATATAAAAATTTAAATGAAATAGTGGAAAATATATACGGTCGAAGACAAAAAGTAAATCAGTCATGTTTCAAGAGACAGAAGGACCTTGTTCCAGAAAATTAGATTGTGGAAAAAAGCTATTTCTAAATTGAAAATTCCTTCCAACAAGTGCAATGGTTTAAAAAGTAAAATGAAAATGATAGAAAAAGATTATAATCAATAAAAAAGATGAAATGGTAAAATAAACGGACATTTCTGCTAAGAAATGAATTACAAAATAGGGTCTGTAAGCAAAAGCCTAAAATTTTTGAATTCTATTGTATGTTAAAAAACATGACATAAAATGATTCCAGCTGAATTAGGCCCTCTAAGAATTGTTAGGGCGATTAACAATGAAAAAGAAATATGTAACATATCTAGGGAGAAAGATAGATTGGAGTGAATTTACACCTATGTTGGAAAGAAGATAATGAAATGAAATAAGAGATGAAAATACTGAATACTTATCAGATATAAATAGGATTGTATTGCCATTGATATTCATTGCAGGCATTATTAATGAAATGGAAATAGGCTTAAATGGATCGTAGCAGCAGGATCTCATTATGGAGTACACAGAACAGATTGAAAAAGAAAGTGGTTCATTTTATCGCAAAGCCTCCTGCAATATTATTAAGACAAAGAAATAAATAATCTGGCAAAATTTATGATTGATAATAAATTTGCATATCATTACCACGTAATCTTTCAAAAGTGGTTCAAGACTATCATTTGCAAGTAATTATAGAAAAGGAGTCATAAAACAGATGGTAAAATAGAAAGTTTATGAAAGGCCTCCTATAATAAAATAGAATGAAACATTTAATCTGAAAAATAGATTGTTCCATTACAACATGGTTTTGTACTTGTTAAAGTACACAAACCCATGGAAAGTCTTTAGATGAAAGTATCATTTGTGTTATATCTGATAAATGAAACAGAACAGATGTGAAAATAGATAGACGTTTTCCTTCATGAAAAGCCTCCACAATATATTCGGAGAGAAAAATGAGTAATCATAAATTGTTGACATGCAGCTGAGGAAGATGGATAAAAGAATTTTGAGAAAGAAACAGATAGTTTTTGCCCTTTGTTTGAGAAATTGAGATGATGCTTTCATGAGCGCAGTTCTGGATTGAGGTTTGTGAATCAGCTGAACTTTCTTCTTTTTGTAAATTTTATTTCAGCTTTAAAGCATAATGTCATTATTAAGAATTAGTGTTTTTATGTTCCATTTTCTCAAGAATCTTTCTTTTCATTGTTACTTGAACCGCGTCTTTCTGTACTGTCTAATTGACCTAAATAAAATGATATAAATGGGCAGAGATAACAATAGGATGGTATTTTTCCTGATTCTTTTTTCAATGAATTGAAATGAAATGATCTTTCATTCCCAAATGATTTAACCTTTCAAAAATACACATATTCATTTACGTGTCAAGTTTTCCCAGGAGAATACCTTGGTGATATCGTTCAATGGATATGCACTTGACCAACAATAACTTAGAAGGTTTATTCCGCTTGCAATATTTCTGCTTTGATCAATGACCTTTTTTGTTAGCTGTTTCAAAACAAGAAGACTTTGAACACATGATTAGGTTTACAAAGAAATATGATCAAATATATTTAATTATTCTCATCATTTGTGTTTTGAAGAAGGCTCCATATTCCAGAATGAGTGCCGCAGGTCTAACGTAAATTATATTGTGTTAAATAGAAAACCTTGATTTGGACCGCTTTGACTCTCACAGGATAATTCATTATTAAAGTTTCCATAAGTCTTGACAGTGACAAGAGAAAAAGAACTGGATAACTTCAAATGGAAACAGTTTCAGCCTGACCGAAAATATCATAACTAAAATTATCAAAAAGAGAATTTGCCTGTAGATTCTGTCCAAAAACTTTCTCTACAGAAAAGCAAAAGCATTTGAAACTTAATTAGATTTCAGGTCTGTTTTACTACATCGACCTAAAGATCGTGTGTTTGGTTTGAAAATAACCTAGAAAAGCCATCTGAGGAACATATCAAAGTGAGCGTAGATGTGTTTAAGAATCTCTCTCTCTCTCTCTCTCTCTCTCTCTCTCTCTCTCTCTCTGAAGTCTGGTTTGGAGCTCAGTGGTCTGGTTTCAGTAATTGTCAAGATGACATCAGTCCTGTCACTCTCTCTCTCTCTCCTCTCTCTGAACGAATTGTAAGGTCTCTCTCTCTCTCTCTCTTTAAAGAATGCAATTTTCAAATGAACCTTCAACGTGTCACTGACGCTGAATTTTAATTTGTCAATACGAGACAGCAAACCCTTCACAGGAGACGTTGACAAAAATAAGATTAAAATAATTCCGTCATTAGATTAATGAATAAAAAGGAAAAGACAAATTAAACACGTTCGGGCAAATAACGTTTCTTATGAATTCACATACTTCTTCTGTGCAAAGTTTCTCTCTCTCTTTCTCTCTCTCTCTCTCTCTCTCTCTCTCTCATCACAGATGAGGACCTCGGCAGAAGAAGAAATCAGGAGCTCAACAGTTGGTTCTGTCCAAATTCGTTAGATGGATCAGTTGATCCTCAAGCACTGACTCTCTCTTCTGGCTCTCTCTCTCTCTCTCTCTCTTCAACAAGCTGAGGACTGCCAACAGGACTTCCATACCACAAGACAATCAATTTTCAAAGCCCTAAAAGATTCCATCTAGAAAGAAGGGCAAACAGCAGTACACACCGACTCCAAAGGATCAATCCTCGCACTCAGACCAACAAAGCCCAAAGAAAATGTGACACTGATATCAGCAATCAAATCAGTGGCCAAGTCACATCAAGCTACTGGCAGGAGGGTTTTCCTCAACTGGATACCTAGTCATGTGGGCATCCAGGGAAATGAAGAGGTCGACACCCTAGCCAAAAGTACTCTCAGCTGCAGTACAGTGAGCATAAGATGCAACCATCAATCACGCAACTAAAAGAAATGGCAAAAAGATATGCCAGACTTGAGGAAGAAAGTGAAGTGTGACTATACTGTATGCAAAACTCAAGAATGGCCAAGTGGTACGTGGACGTCACAAATTTCAAGTCTCACGACATCACAATGCAAACCACCAGAAAACTCTCTGTAATCACACAAGGCAAAGGCTACGATACTTATGCAGCTGGCAACTAATTGGGAATGAGGGCAGGCCATGCCAGTACTGAGACCGAGTGGTAAATCAGCCCCTCGCACACTATATACCTACTGGACTGACTGTCCACAGACGCAGTTTCTCAGGTCGAATCTGACTAAAAACAAGAGGACACCGGTGCAGATAACCAGACATGTCTTAGGTAACATAGGGACACATGGGAATCTCCCACCTCCCAGGTAAAAGAATACTCTCACAGGTAAAACGGTAAGTGGGACAGCAAAGGCCACCCCCATTAATTTATATATATATATATATATATATATATATATATATATATATATATATATATATATATATATATATATTTATGTATGTATGTGTAGGTGTATATATGTATGTATGCATACATATAAATGTGAGCATGCATGTATGGGTATATATATATTTTTTTATATATATATATATATATATATATATATATATATATATATATATATATATATATATATATATATATATATATATATATATATATATATATATATATATATATATATATATATATATATATATATATATATATATAATTTAGATTTTTTATAGGGTTACCTTTTCCTCAAACACAAGCTCTCTTCCTTTCCTTTCTGGATCCCTCTCCCACTAGTCTGGGACTCACTGCTATAAAGCTTTCTTTCCTACTGATGAGTATCGTGAGGTTCAAAGGGGTTACAATCCTGCCTGTCACCCTCTTTCATTTTCACCAACTAACTGCCAAAATCACTGTTTTTTTCTTTCATTTTTTTTTTTTTGTCTTTTCACAGATCGATCCAGTCATGGGCAGCTCCAGGAGCAAGAGCCCGTGCCAGCATAAGGCTGGCGGGAAAACTGGCAAAATTCGTGTGCAATTATTGACTGCTTATGGAAATGAAAATTGACTGGTCTTTCATTTATTAAAAATTTTTTTTTACGTATCTGGAGGCACAGGATGATTTGTACATCATCTCATCAATTGGGAAGTATAAAAGCCGAGTTTTTTTTTCACTCCAAAGCTGTTTTATAAGGCTATGAACAATGTTTCAACGTATTTGGAGGCACAGAATACTTTAGACATCATTTACATTTAATGAGAAGTATAAAAGCCGATTTTAATTTTGACTTCATTACGTTTTAAAAGGCCACGATGCCCAATAAATGGCTAAAAGTCAGGGTAAAATCATTCAAATCATTCTTTAGCTCAGCTGAAATGAGAACAGAGGCATATTTCTCGGATACATCGAGTAAGAAACGTAGACAAATGAAGACACAAAAACTGTGTGAATGGAAAATTCACCAAAATTCAGGAAAGAGGACGTAGAGAGAAATCAAAATAAAAAAGCTAAACAGTTTTCAGTTTTGGGGTCTAAGAATGGATATCTGGATCTGTGGCACCTGAAGAGGAGGAAAGCAGGAGGATTGGTTGTGCAGGATCAAAAGGACTTTTTATAAAAATATATATATATATATATATATATATATATTATATATATATATATATATATATATATATATATATATATATATATATATATATATATATATATATATATATATATATATATATATATATATATATATGAAATTTATCACACCGTGATTTCTATATAGTCATGAAGCTACAAACAATATCAAAGACTCAATGAGGACAGAGGAATATCTCGATGGGGATTATCACCGAAGGAGAATTTGTAAGTGATAAATGGACTGGTACTGCCGAGTCTCGAACCCACGACACAGATACTTATCCAGCGACTCCAGTCGACGTTCTACCCACTGAGCTTGGCAGTACCAGTCCATTTATCGCTCATAAATTCCCCTTCGGTGATAATTCCCCATCGGGGATATTCCCGAGGTAGCGTGAATTTGATATTGCTGCACTTGTAGACTTTCAACACTTATATATATATATATATATATATATATATATATATATATATATATATATATATATATATATATATATATATATATATATATATATATATATATATATATATATATATATATATATATATATATATATATATATATATATATATATATATATATATATATTCATAAAAGGAATTATTCATTTCAGAATATGCATCGTCATTATTCGAAATAATGTCATCACGGCGCGACGACTTCTGAATATAACTGTAACTATGATTTCACGGCACATATTGTTTTCATTAAATTACGTCCCGGGGAAATCAAGACTTTCCTAACGGATAACACCTGCCACTGGAAATTATTTGAATACGGGAAAATCATTTGGAATTACAGATATTTCTAAAACAATGTTTAAGTTGTAATACTAAATTAAAGCAAGGAAACTCTATGGATGCATATCCTTAAGGCAAGAGGGTTCTTGATTGTACAAATATAATGCAGTTTCTTTCCAAGATATCTCTGCTATTCAGTAAATGATAATTCTCAAGCCACACCTCTAGGTTATAAAACAATGTCTTTTTTGTGTTTATCTCAAAGGAAAGACATGTCGTATAACTATAGCTAAACAGAGTCGCAACGGTTGATATTTCTAGCTCCCTAGAAGAGATATTTCAGACAGTTGTGGAGTCTTCACATCTCCAGATGTTGAAGCGAGGAACTAATTCGTTCCTGCTCTCTGCTGCTGCTGCTCAGTGACGCCTCCTGAATTCAGGTATATTGGTTTCATTTTCTATTTATCTGTCACCTTTTCCTGTAAGTTTTCTCTCTCTCTCTCTCTCTCTCTCTCTCTCTCTCTCTCTCTCTCTCTCTCTGCAGGTTGATTTCCCTTTGGAGCTCTTGGGTTTATAGTCTATTGACTGAATCCATAAGGGTTTTCAGCTGAAGAATCAAAGAAAGAAAGAAAGAAATATGAAATTATGAAAACTTTCAAATCTAAATTGGGTCCTCTCGACGCATTACAAAGGCCATGTCGAAGTTCGCTCAGCGAAAGCTTTTGTTGTTGAAGGTAAGAGACGCAATATCCACGGCTTTGTTAGCAATTTATGATATTTGACAATCCAATTAAGGACCATATCAAAGGCGTTGCTTTTCCATTAGTGGACTCCAGGCAGCATCATTGTTTATTTATTTGTACATTTCTCGATTCATCATTTCCTGTTCCAAGAACATCTGCCGCTATGTAAAATTGGTACAGTGAATTTCATGCTGTATTACATTTCACCGTTCATCTCTTCTTTTTTTTTGTGATGTTGAAGGCTTGATATTATTTTGATGAAAATATATGAAATGTATTTAAATGTATCTTTATCAACTAGTTTATTTTTCATTTGGGTGACACGAATGAATATGTTGGTGCAATATTGTGCAACGGAAGTCAAATGCTTTGAGTGATTTAGGTATTGCAAATGAAGATGAAATGGAAATTGGAAGAAAATTAATGTTCTCATCTGAAATCACCCTTTGTTGGAAATATATGACTGTCATGAGTCCTTCGAAAGAGATGATAAAAGATTATTTGAATGAGAAATTCTACCTTCGGTTCACATTTGATTTTATGGAAAAGCACTATCGAAAAAAATGAATTTCAATTGCAATTATAAGCATATCTTGAAAAAATAAGGTCCACTTACAAAATCCTGTGTATCTAAGAATTTACACGAATGATGTTCACGTAGGTGAAAACAATTGTTGCAAAAATATTGATGAATGTGTCCAATTTCTTGATGGACACTATTCAAATCAGGGGTTCTACCTTAACATATTACTGGCATAGTTTCCATCAAGACATTTGAAGCTTTCATCAACATTTTTCGAAAAATCGTTTTTCTTATTAGTATTCTTGTAAACATATTAATAAAGGCCATAATAATATCATCTTTACAACTCTGAGACTGGAACGCAAAATGTTTTGTGACGAAAGCTAGATGAAGTGTACCTTATAGTGAACACTGGAGCTGGCCTTCTTCCCTCGTATCCTATATATATATAAAAGGTTTTATTCACCGCTACTAGATTTCATCATAATGTAATTCATTGCTTTATCCTAATATTTCACGCAAACCCCATACCTGGCATGGCGCGTGTCAAGTCTATGTATAAAATCTGAAAAAGATTTCCGATTTTTATGAACATTGTTCTATTGTTTCTTTTCCCCCAAATAAGAGCGCTCTCCAGAATTTCCTTTCTAATATTTTTCCCTCCGAATTTATGGACGTGAAACCTCTATCTGCAGTTTACCCTTCCTCAGTTGTTGTTCTCTACTTTGAAAAAAAAAAAAGGAAAACCAACAAAACGAATACTGAGTCAGTTAAAAGCTGAAAGAATAGCAGAGAGAACGATAGATATTTGTTAATCCCAATGGTTTCAGGATTCTCCCTCTTATGTATTTTTCCTGAAAGCATCAATATTCCCGTATTTGTTTTTAATTTCTTTACCCCCCTTTCTGGTTGCAGAAAAGTCGCATAAAGTCAACTTGGCGTTATAAATGATTTGAATTTCTGTTGTGTTCGAAATTTGACTTTGGATGTCAAGCAGTTTTTTTTTTTTTTTATCAAATATTAATTCTGTGGTATTTCACGATTCATTTTGCGAGTATGCCTCTAACTTCAAAAAATATATAAGCTGCAATATTAAAAAATATGTGGTATTGGTGTATCTGCAGTTATTGTGTGAAAACCATTTTGTACGGAAAATCTGTGTAATACTGGACGAATTTTTGCCTTCCATTTTATTTTATTTATAATTCGTAATTAAAATTATTTTATGATGAAAGGAATTTCACACCCAACATCAGGCGTAATAGTTCGAGATATTGGGAAAAGGTTTGACTCCCATTTCATTTCAGATTTACCTCCGCAATGCAAATTGTACTGGAGTTCTTAAAATGCATAATTCGACATTTGGAGAGTTCTTAAGTCTCGACGCTTTCACCAAAGAGTTTCAAGTGCCTCTGTTTGGCTAGAAAAATAGTTAAAGCTTTCTAATTATTCATTCGTTCTATTTCCTATCTTTCTACATTCCTGTACTCACATTAGCTGTCTCGCTCGAATGTACTGTAATGCCTTTTTGACAGCTAGACTTAAACATGAAAGAAAATATGAACTTATCGTTCTGACTATTAATCATTCTGGTTAATAGCCAGTCTCACCAAACAATTCAAATTCTAATAATTTATAGAATTCATTTCCTGCCGCGGCCTGAAAAGGATCGTTCAACAATATATTGTCTAAAAAAATTTCACCATGAACTTAATTTGATTACTTGTGTATTCTGTCTGCTAAATGAAAAATTTATTTTTGAAAAAACAAAACAGAGAACGCCACAGCGATGGTCCTTCGGTACTACTATTTTTTACTTATGATCGCATTTGGCATATTTTGTTTGAGTAGTGGAAAATATTAATGGTAGTCCTTATAAATGCGCTCATCATGTTGTATGATTTCCTCTTGTTTTCGTCATAAGGCACATCTGAAAGTATTTTTTTATAGTGCTTAAGAGAGAAAATATTCCAGCTCCTCTTGAAATTTGTTTCCAAAGAGTTGTTTAACTCATGCTATTGATATTTCCAGGAAGGATGCTTGTAACGTGGAGGCTACGCAGCAATATAAATTACATTTGAAAGGATGTGTTAATCACTAAAATTTCTATCTAAATTGCAATACGCATTTTCAAAGACACACCAGAAGATCCGTTTTCACACGTAATTTACTTTCATCTCTAATCAGTTTTCAGACAGACTATAGTCTTGGGGCAGGTATCTTTTCAGTCGAAACAAATAACAACCAATATTATCGAAACGCAAATTATTCTCCTGGGGGAAAAAAACCTAAAATGGTTGTATATCTCCTGAGATACATTGGCATACATGAGGCATCCAACTGAAATATGCTTCCTTAATGCCCTACCTTGAATCCAGCAAGAAATCATCACCACAATGCGAACAAATAAATGAAACGAAGACTGGAAAAATTTGAAATGAAATAAAACGAGAAAAAGGAATATCGAGTCTCGTATCAGTCGGCCATTTGCATCGGTAATGTTTTGCGTCAATGGAGCATTGTTCCAATATTCATGAATTATATGAAATTTATTCTGCTGTAATAGGATGAGGGTTATTTACGTACGCCGGCGAGAGCGTCAGAGATACGCGGGAGTGTCAAATGGATATGACAGAGGCCGCGTAATGAAATGGACGCTTCCAAACGGTGGCCTCGGTCAAACGGATGATGGAACCAGCGACACTTAATATGGAAATGGACGAGTTAAAATGCACAAGGTGACATCACGATACACGGAAAGGATCAGTCAGAGAATAGATGATTCAATAATTATAGCTGACAGAAATTCATCGTGGAAGATTCATGAGTCTGTTGTCTGCAAGACTTTAGTATGGATTCTGTAAGTCTCTCTCTCTCTCTCTCTCTCTCTCTCTCTCTCTCTCTCTCTCTCTCTCTCTCTCTCTCTGAAAGTACGTAAAGGAACGGAAAAACAACCAGGGCAATGAAAAAGGAATTGAGTAAAACAACAAAAGGACAATCTTGTTTTTCCGTCCCTTTACGTACTTTCAGAGAGAGAGAGAGAGAGAGAGAGAGAGAGAGAGAGAGTTTAGAGAGAGACCACTGAGCTGATTAACAGCTCTCCTAATCCTGGTCGAAAGACAAACAGATTTATTTTAAAAACAAAAAGATGAATTACTGATAAGAGAAACATGAAACTAACACCACAATTTGCTCAACATCGAACCACGGTGTAAGATGTAAACTGAATAGAATATTAATCAGAAATATTTTTCCTCTTATTTTTATTGATTTTTTCAAATCTTTCGTGATTTTTCATTTTCCTTTTCGTCCTTGAGAACGGAATCTTCTCCCCAACGAAGAATTAAGTTTGTCCTCCTCGTCAGCACATCTATTGATTGATTTCAGGTCCTCCTCAATAGACCTCCTGAAAAACAACGTTTCCCAGAAATAGTTGGGGACAATACATCACGATTTTGAGTCTCGTCTGACCAGGCGGTGTTTTAAACGAGAAAAAAGCCAGTTTATCTTAATCGATAAAAAATTTGTCACCAACTACTTTTCAATTTTTTTTTTTCTGGGACCGTGATTTTTCATATTAATTTTCCGTCCTTTATAGACTTCTTCTTCCTTTTTTTTTTTTTATTAACATCAATAAAAAAAATGATCACTGATTGGTTTTGATTTCGGGTCCTCTCAAGGATCGTTTCCCAGAAACAGATTCGGGGACAATGGCAAAATTTCATTTCTGACCAGGTTTTCCTCAGTTTTTTCTTCGAGAAATAAAGCACTTTAACTCCCAATATCGACGCAAAATTTCCTCACTGACGGGTTTGATTTAAACTCTCTGGGATCGTGATTCGATGCAAAAATTTTGCGCAGTAAAACTCACTTTTCTGAACAAGTTTTCCTCAATATTTCCCCCGAAAAATAAGGCAATTTTATCTCCTAATATCGATACAAAAATTTGTCACTGACTGGTTTTGATTTAAAGTTATTTCTGGGATCGTGATTCATGCAAAATCTCATTTCTATTTTCTTCAGTTTTAAAACAACCACCTTTTTGATCAAACTTTCTAATTTTTCTAGGAGAAATAAAGCTAGTTTTTAAAGTTCTCCCAATATCGATACAAAAAATGCGTCCTTTGAGATCGTGATTCGATCAAAATGTTAATTTCGATAAAACAGGTACCTTGTCTGAACAAGTTTTCCTAAATTTTTCCTTCGGAAAAATATCTCCCTTTTATCTCACAATATCGATACAGAAATCTGTCAATGGCTGGTTTTGATTTAAAGTTCTTCGAGATCTCAGCTCAATGCAAAATCCCATTTCTGCAAAACAACGACAGTTTCTATTTTTTATTTTCCCATTCATCATCGCCACGCATGTTGTCCTCATATTCGAGGGTTGGACCATAGCCAAATGACCCGGTCAGGGACCCTGACCTCATCCTATCTCTAGATCCTCTTTCTCTCGCCCACAAGGTGGTTGTTACACCAAGCCACGAGTCGTTGAGGGCGAGAATTGAGGTCTTTCATTTCCAGTGGCCACTTGACGCCTGGCAGAGTCAACGCTTCTCGCTTTTAATCTGCTGTGATCAGCGGTAAATCTATGACTTGGTTGGGTGAATGATTTCTTTCCTGCATTTCTGTTTATGAAAGTCATTCGTATGTTTTTTCTGTCTTATAAGTATTTTTTATTAGTCATTATTCTTTTCCTCGCTAAAATTAATTTTTTTTAGCTTGAACTAGATAAATGCTACATCATGCTAATTGTATAAACGTCAAAGTTAAAATCCTAACTCATTGTTAAGCTGATATGCGGGGTTTCGCTCATATTCCAATCATTTTTTTACTTAGAAACTTGTTCAGTCAGTATATATGATAAAAGTGCCCTTTCTTTCTCTTTGACTAAGTTAGTTCATTATGCAGTATATACTTGAATGATACCATTGCGCTCTACTTGTGATGATAATACCTGATATGTTCTCAAAAAGGGGGGGTCGTGTGGTTAGTGTTCTGTATTTTGATGTGCTTTCTATAATGTTTCTATTTTTAAATTTGGTTGTATTTCGAAGTTTTCCTTATAGCCAAATTTACGAAAAATATCATTGCCAGTTCACGAATGCTAATGTATCCAAACCATCCATTATTATAATTCATCAAATATTTAACCATTCTTTGAAACAAGCACTGATTCGAGGGAAACATGATCCCTCGATAATATAATCCTGATACTGATTGAATGTCTGTTCAATATCTCTACAAATGATCCATGATGTATGTATGTATATATATTCATTGAATCAAATTTACAGTACATATACATATTAATATATATAGTTATATATATTGTGATATGGGTTTGTGTATATAGTCTACATTATATATGCATATATATATATATATATATTCATATTATATTATATATATATATATATTAGGCATATATATATATATAATACATATATAAGAATTTGATATATGCCTGGTATACATTATATATATATTCATCTCTATAATTCTTTATTTCCATATGTAATAAAAGTTTTATTACATCATCAGGGAATTGTTAAATAATGAATAAAATTTTTAAAATTGCTCTTAAAATTATAATATATATATTACATTAAATACAAGATAAAATATAACAAAAACAAAAAATATATAGAAGCAATATCATTAACCAATATATATATATAGTTATACTATATATAGTGGATTTATATATTTAATACTATATATATATATATGATTCCATATATATATACATACATATATATACAGAAATATATATATATATATTGTTATATATGAATATTTATATATATATATATATATATATATATGATATATATATTATGAAACGTTGGAAATATTATATCCATATTTTCATATATATATATATATATATATATATATATATATATATATATATATATATATATATATATATATATATATATATATATATATATATATATACAGTATATATATAAGAACTCAAATAACATTTACAGAGATTATCAGGAAAATTTCCAGTATAAATATCTAAAGTCATAATAAAAAAAAAATGGAACTAAAACCGTAAAAGCAGCGACATTACAACATCACAAATACCTTAGACGACGTTGTCAGAGCGAGAGAGAAACAAAAAGAAAGCCATTTACCTTATCTGATGACGAGTCCAGGGAGGCGAAGGGAGGCGAAGGCGAAGGCGAAGGCGAAGGCGAAGGCGAAGGCGAAGGCGAAGGGTCGACCTCTTCCTCGGAGCGAAATCTTCTTCTTCCATTTCTCGGAAATGTTCGGAGCTCCTGCAAGTGAAGGTTTTATGATGAATGCGATCTGGGTAGTTTTCCTTGGACAGATCTCTCTCTCTCTCTCTCTCTCTCTCTCTCTCTCTCTCTCTCTCTCTCTCTCTCTCTCTACTATAAAAGAGGATTCACCAGATGATCTCGGGTTTTACCATAAAATTATAAAGGAAATGATATTCATGTGACTAGTTGTTAGCTTCACTTAGGGTCCATGTATATTGTAAAGGGTCCATACATTAGTTACATTACATACACCATAAATAATAATATTAATATATATAATATATTATATATATATATATATATATATATACAATACATACATACATACATACATACATACACATATATATAAATACATACAGTATATCAGGATATTGTTATTATGGCATATGAATACCACCAGATTTAAACAAAATACTTCCTAGAATATTAATGCCATAATGCCGTATGTAGCATGCATATAAGTATTCTATTACAGGATCAGAATGGGTTGTTTCATGCCGAATGCTCTTCACTGGACGAGAGAGAGAGAGAGAGAGAGAGAGAGAGAGAGAGAGAGAGAGAGAGAGAGAGACTGAGTCGTGTTCCGTGAACCTATCACAGCATAAATAAAGAAACACACCACTCCCACAAGACAATTAAATGGTTACAGACAAGTACCTCAGAAGGAAGGAAGTAAGGACGAGCAATTGAAACACTGCAACAAAACACAGGAAAATGAACTCGTCCCGAAGAACCCGGAGCTGGAATGACGCTTAATGGTTTTCCGACGCTCCTCAAATTTTTCAAGGAGCAGTTTTAAATGCTCCTCGTACCTGGAGCTCTGGTAGACTTGGCCCTGTCCAGTATTACTTCGTTCTAGTAATATTCGGCATAACTGATGTGCAGTATCAGTGCCGCTATTTGGGCCCAGCTGGGGCGTCTCAGGTGCCTGCCCTAATTGCCTCCACCTTGAGTAGCGATCATGCAACTAATGTTATCAATAATGGGTCTCTCACGAAACTCCTGCATTTGAGGTCCTTAGAGTTTGGGTACACACATCTCTCTCTCTCTCTCTCTCTCTCTCTCTCTCTCTCTCTCTCTCTCTCTCTCTCTCTCTCTCTCTCTCATGGAAATTTAATATTTAAAAACCTTAGTCGTTGGGGCTAAGATTATATTCTTTTATTGCTAAATTTTTTTTTTATTTTATTCTTATCCTCCGTTGCATATGTTTTTCCTTGGGTAATTTTTGGTCCTAGCTTGCCAATTACGTTCATGCCTCGGGGTTATTTTATAAAGGTTATTGCACAGAAAGAATAATAATAATAATAATAATAATAATAATAATAATAATAATAATAATAATAATAATAATAATATTATTATTATTATTAATTATTATTATTAATAATAATAAATAATAATAATAATAATAATAATAATAATAATAATAATAATAATAATAATAATAATAATAATAATAATAATAATAATAATTCAATAAATAAATACAATGTAGTGGCAATAGAAAGCATTAGAAATAAAATATTACCTAAAAGACTCGAGTTAAAATATGAATCATAATATGAAATAAAAATGTATATTTTTCTTTTTTTTCTTCATTTTATGAAAACATGAGTCATTAGGGAATATGAATGCGAATATTTATGGAAGAATTTTGGATCCAAGACAATCATCGTGGTTCCCGGACCAACAGAGAGATAATGGCAGAAGCATTATTCTCCCATTCAGACGCACCGAGCATTAATGCCATCATTTTTTTTTTAATATACGAGATTTTTACACCCTGCGGAAAATGGAGGCATGATTAATACACACACACACACACACACACACACAAACACTTGCTGAAGAAAAAGGCCATATGGAAAAAAATAGGAAATAAAAGTGGTGATTGATATATATATATATATATATATATATATATATATATATATATATATATATATATATATATATATATATATATATATATATATATATATATATATATATATATATATATATATATATATACATATATATATATATATATACACATACATACATATATATATAAGAATTTAACCTTGAGTAAAGAAATAACTGATAACCGCTGGCGCTATCAGGGAAAGTGGACAGCCACTGCTCGAAGTAAGTACGTGACCGGAATAGCAATTTGTGGTCATAAGACTGAGACCAACTGCTTCAGTAATGATGATTCATAAAACTTTAGAAATTCAGTGATGAGATGGCTCTAGCTATTTTTACTAATCGCGAATTGAAATTGTCATAAAGTTTATTACTGGTTAATTATACTATCATTTTACTTGAACGGCAGACAGAGAATAGCATATTTCTCTCTCTCTCTCTCTCTCTCTCTCTCTCTCTCTCTCTCTCTCTCTCTCTCTCTCTCTCAGGCACTTAATTACCTCCTTTCACATTGCATTGCGAGAAATGTCGAGGGCTTAGATTCATTTTAAGCAACTAAAGAAAGTTGCATAAAAATTCCCTGATGAAATGTCCTCGTCCTTTCAGAAGTATCGAACGATTTGACCCAGTCTTGGCAAACTGGATCTGAATTGTACATTTCAGCATATTGCTTTAACAATTTCCGCCGTAGCATTTTATCCGTGAATAAGTTATTCAACTATTCAATTAAATACTTGATTAAGAGAAAACACGAGAGTATTATTGGCGTGTTTACCTTAGATATTTTGTAATGAAAAGCTTTCAACTCTGATGTGATTTAGATGAAATGACTGACGGTCTGCAGGCAAGATAGATTTGGCTTTGTTTTCATGACATACACATGAAATCTTGTTTACAGAGCTATGATTTGATATGCTGGTCTTAAAGAGAGAGAGAGAGAGAGAGAGAGAGAGAGAGAGAGAGAGAGAGAGAGAGAGAGAGAGAGAGAGCGTTTATGAGAATGGGACAAATGTATTTACCACCACAAGTTGAATTTTTGATGACTTGCAAAAAGTTAGAGAGAGAGAGAGAGAGAGAGAGAGAGAGAGAGAGAGAGAGAGAGAGAGAGAGAGAGAGAGAGAGAGAGAGAGATGGCCTCTGAAGAGTTTACCCTAAGGGACAGAAGCCCCTTTTATTTAGTATTTTTACAATAAATTTTACAATTCATGAGAAACACTTAACTAACGAGGGTGCAATATGCCATGATCTCACACTGGATCTCCCAGCAGTGCAAGAGAATTCCTCGTTGGTGATTTTATATAAAAAAACAACACAAACAACTTACTGAGCATTTCTCAGTATTGTTTTAATAAAAAAACAAACAACCTAATTAACCCAAACGTTGGTATATGTTACATGAACTAAATAGCCGAGTCAACGCTGTAGCACAGTATTATTCATTACTGAAATTCCTGAAGTCATGAAAACATTATTGAGCTGAATTCTTACTCGATGCAGTATATTACAAGTTAATTAATCATGTAGCGTTATTATTTTCTGAACTGCGAAAGCCACATGAAAATATAATTATAAAGCGCGCGAGGTATAATTATGTGACACTTCCTTTGGAAATCAAATCATTTAATGAGATCGCCTAGATGTTGGAGGAGGATCTCTGCTCAGACTTAAAGGTAGTGAATAGCATTTAAATTGAGTGGGCCTTTCTCTGACAACGTATGCAAAACAGCCACTAAAACAGTTTTGTACTCATGTAAGTCAAACCTCTCTACCATTTATACACGAAACAACTGAA
>NC_089749.1:60492148-60529648 GCF_040412425.1 Macrobrachium rosenbergii | reverse complement strand
ATATATATATATATATATATATATATATATATATATATATATATATATATATATATATATATATATATATATATATATATATATATATATATATATATATATATATATATATATATATATATATATATATATATATATATATATATATATATATATATATATATATCATATAATATATATATATAATACGTGAGTGGAAGCATACTAAGACTCGTATCACCCGCCTGCATCACTCAGTATATTTTGTATTAAGGACAGCATTCTTACCAAGAATATCGGAAAACTCTGGAAGTTTGTAAATGGGTAGATGAAAGGCCAGGCGTCCTTGCCACATACTTATACCAATATCTAATCAGGTACTGGTTATTAAGCACCATTTTACAAATATCTAACAAGCTATTGCTCAGTACCATCCGACCTCTTCTGCGTGGTGTAGCTTAGGTTTTATTAAAAGGAATTGAGAGGCTTTGTATCAGGGTATATCAGTGTAAGAGTGGCGGTGTCAGTAGTATGGGAGTCCATGAAAACAACCCCCAAGTCCAACTAGAGACATGGTGTCCAACTAGATTGGGGTAGATTGCACTAGGATGTGTTCCTCATGAAATATGATTTTCTGGTGTAATGTTTGAAGTGATTCAAACGATATAGATATTGATCTTTTAGTTTTCTGTAAAAAAAACCATTGCTGACGGTTTTGTCTGTCCGTCCGCACTTTTCCTGTCCGACTGAATCATCAGATCTTTAAAACTACTGATATTAGAAGGCTAATCTCAAATAAGAATATGTTGATCTTCCACCCTCCAATCATCAAACATACGAAATTGCAGCTGTGATTTATTTCTACCATCAGTAGTTTTTTTTTATTTTTTAAGGTTAAAGTTAGCCATAATATTACTTCTGGCCCCCTAATAGGTCACCAACAACAAAGGCCACCACCGGACAGTGGCTGAATTCATGGGCCGCGGCCAAGAGTTTCTCGATGGGCCAATTTGAGGCTGAAAGTTTCGAAATACAGCATTATACGCTATACCGATATTTATGATTGCGAAAGAATGGAGGCAGGTTCTGGCATCATTTTTATATTTTTTTTATTTACTCTGAATCTACGGTCAAAACCAAGAGATTCAGCACACGAGGTCAATAGAAGTTTCGTCAGACTAAATCATTCCAAAAGAAAAAATGGAAACCAAAACAATGTATCAACTTCTCATTTCTGGCGAGCTTTGATTAAAATCACAAATTTGGAAACCAAAAATCGTTGTCGAAGTGTATTTTGATGACCATTATAGAAAGCGAGGTAAAATGGATTTTTCCACTTTGCAACTGAAATCCTTTCAGTTAATCCCAACATTTCTAACAGGCATTAGCAAGAAGACTAATAGGAGCTACAATCTACAGTATTTAAATATTAAACCCACTAGTCTCAGCCGGTACGGCTGAATAAGTAATAAGATTTAGTGGGCGTAAGCCTGAATCCTATTAAATCATAACGCAGTTCATTCTAGATTACCATATTTCAATACGGAAGTGGATTCGGTGCTCTGTCATTTAATTCTCCAAGATGTATTCGATTATTATTATTATTATTATTATTATTATTATTAATATAATTCATAATGGCAAGTCATAATATATGAAATATATATATATATAGATGGTGAAGAAATTCATGCATGATGGCGCAGGATTAATTATAGACCATTATATAAAAATACAGATCTACATATTATATAAAAATATTTCAATAGGTTTTTTCGAGAACCTGCTCGATTCTCATTTTCAATTTGAGATTGAGAAGGAGAATCGAGCAGGTTCTCGAAAGCAATTTATTTTATTCATATTTTGTAATGTATATTTACACTACCGCCATTATGGATTTTCTTCACCAAACGATGTTTTATTGCGAAGGAGAATCGAGCAGGTTCGAAAGCTCTCGCTTTGTATATTTTTTAATATATATTTACACAGACACCACTGTAGATTTCTTCACAAATTTAGTGACTCATGTGTTTACGAGATTTTTACCAACATATTCTTCTGACAAAACTTCCGACGCGCAGAAAAAGTTCAGAGCTTCAGTTCCGCCCAGCCATTCAGTTCCGTCAGACTAAAAGAACAAAAATGCAACGCACAGCCCTTTATGATATTCTTCACGGTCGTCATCTTGTTGAAAAGCCTTGCATGGCGAGGATAATCATGAGCCAATGCTAAGCGACTGGCGCCTGCTGCATTGCATTTTTCTCCCATAACGAGGTTCCACTAAGCATTATTTAAAAGGATTCCTCGAAGCATTTCTATACGACTGCGGTCGTCATTGTCCACTTTGACGTCGAGGCCTGGATTTTTGGATCTCAGACTGGGATCTTGGAAAGGGAATTCTGGATCATTAATCACACGGTATTTATCTTTTTAATTTAAAGTTGATTTTCGTGTTCCTAAATTAGAGAGAGAGAGAGAGAGAGAGAGAGAGAGAGAGAGAGAAGAGAGAGAGAGTTGAGATATAGAATATTATTTTTTACTAAAAATAAATATTATATTATTGTGGGTTTAAACCAAAATAGTTGATCTTACGAAAAAGCTTGTTGGTTAGACTTTTGTTTTGTTTATATTATTATATATATCCAATTTATATAGCCATTAAAGAATATATATATATATATTAGTAAAGATATAATATATATAAATAGAATTATATATATATATATATATTTCGGTATATTATTTATATATATATATATATATATATATATATATATATATATATATATATATATATATATATATATATATATATATATATATATATATATATATATATATATATATATATATATATATATATATATATATATATATAATATATATATATATATAACTGAATGTGTGTGCAGCTGTTATGACAAATGAACAACAGGAAAAGATAAAGAGAACTGATTTGGTTTATGACAGAATATCACCCCTTGACTAGGAACCAATATAAAGGACCACGTACACAATCCAAAATAAAAAGAGAGAAATAGAAGATAGTGAAACAGAAAAAGGGTAATTAAACAGACGAGATAAAACAAACCAGAGGCGACCGAAGCAAAGCCTCACTGAAAGTTCCATTGCTCTTCTCACCGGACAAACACCTCTTCACAAAACCAGCCTTCTTCCATTAAGCCCTGATTTCTACTAACTGTGTTTCCTTTGATCTATTTACTCTCTCTCTCTCTCTCTCTCTCTCTCTCTCTCTCTCTCTCTCTCTCTCTCTCTCAAATGTGGGGATGAGAGGAATGAGATAAAAAAAAATATGGGAAAAAGAAATATAAAACACCTTCCATTATCTTCTCTCTCTCTCTCTCTCTCTCTCTCTCTCTCTCTCTCTCTCTCTCTCTCTCTCATAAAGCTTATAATGTCAAAATGAGAATCATAATGAAATTTTCATTAGCTTAAAAATCTCATGACATATAAACAACACAAGCTATTAATCTATTGTTTGAAACATACAAAACATTGTTTTTGTTTGAGTCTCCGTACTTGTAATTCACAAGTGCTCTTTCACAAAGTTCACAGGTTAAACAGAGATAAACCAGAGAGCAGGATTCCCTGTTACATTTGCTTTCCGGTAACAAAAATAAGCGCTTGGATTCTTCTCTCGCCATAAAGTTGCAAGGCTTAGGGATTAGAATATTTTTATATATAACTAAACACGATAAATAGCAGAAAAAATTTTTTATTTTCTCTCATAAAACGTTAACTCTGCAGTATTTATGCCCTTCCGTTATAATGATTTGTCTTTGTATATAACTAGATACCAATAAAAAAAGTAAAAAATGCGTCGAAGTTTCTTCGGCGCAATCGAGTTTTCTGTACAGCCGCTACATCGTATAATCAAGGCCACAGAATATAGATCTATCTTTCAGTGGTCTTGGTATAATGCTGTAGGAACCACGGCCCATGAAACTTTAACCGCGGGCCGGTGGTGGCCCAGCCTATATCGTTGCCAGAAGCACGAGCATGGCTAACTTTAATGGTCTTAATTAAATAAAATAAAAGCTACTGAGGCTGGAGGGCTGCAATTTGGCATGTTTGATGATTGAAGGGCGGATGAGCAACATACCATTTTGCAGCCCTCTTGCCTCAGTGGATTTTAAGATCTTAATTTATTGTGGACAGAAAAAGTGTATTAGACAAGAAAAAGTGGACAAGAAAAAGTGCGGACAGAGATAAAAAAGTGCGGACAGGAAAAACGGACGGACAGGAACAAATAGTTTTATATAGAAAACTGAAAAATGTTTTTTTTTTCTCCGGACAAGAAAATGGACCTAAAAGATAATGATTTGCCAGTTAAGAAAATATTTAAGGGGAAAGACTGAGAAAAAAAGCAAAATTGAGGTCCTTCCATTTAAATAAAACTGAAAAATGTGTTCTGAGTTTCATTCTTATAAGAAACAAGTTCTTCTCTACGGACAAGGTCATTTATTTATAAGGTGGTAAATATTTAATATAAATATATGATAACATTTAAATATATATATATATATATATGTTTATAATATATATTTATATATATAGCAATGTCATATTTATATATATATATATATAAATATAGAAATATATATATATATATATATATCATATATTATATTTGCATATTAATAAAATATATATATAAATATATATATATATATATATATATATATATATATATATATATATATATATATATATATATATATATATATATATATATATATATATATATATATATATATATATATATATATATATATATATATATATATATATATATATATATATATATATATATATATATATATATATATATATATATATATATATATATATATATATATATATATATATATATATATATATATATATATATATATATATATATATATATATATATATATATATATATATATATATATATATATATATATATATATATATATATATATATATATATATATATATATATATATATATATATATATATATATATATATATATATATATATATATATATATATATATATATATATATATATATATATGTAAAAATTGGAATATACAAAACGAAAATCCCTCTCTTAAGAAACCGATAGTAAGTTGAGGATAAGTGGAGGAAAAAAGTAAATAGAATGTCTTATGAGATCTCGCCGATATTAAAGCGTTCCAGAGTATGAAAGCGCCAAGTCGAAACTTTCTCAATTTCGCATGACAGAGAGAGAGAGAGAGAGAGAGAGAGAGAGAGAGAGAGAGAGAGAGAGAGAGAGAGAGAGAGAGAGGGTGTCGCAAAGTGCCACTTTAATCAAAGAAGTTTTACCCTGTAACCGTTTTAATTAAAAAGATCTTTTATAAATTTAGGGTCGAGTTTCCAAAGTTAAATTCTCTCTCATAAAGCAGAGGCTAAATCATTTAGAAGCGGGATTATGACACTGCACACTTCCTATTCGTTTAATTTTTAAAACAATTATGTGAAGTTAATATTGTTTTTCCTTTGTTTTCACTTTAAATTCAATAGATACTTTGTAGAAGGATAAAGTTTCTTGGCTGTTTCACTTTGTTTTTCAGTTTACCTGAAATTCTGATGATTGAATTTATATATATATATATATATATATATATATATATATATAATATATGATGATTATATATATATATATATATATATATATATATATATATATATATATATATATATATATATATATATATATATATATATATATATACATATATATATTATTTTCCCTAAATTCTAAATTCATGATATATTTGATAATCATGCAATTTCCCAGGGATTTCTCCGATAAAAACGAAATTGCCGTTAAAATATTCAGTAGAGTAATTGCAATGTCCAATAATTCATTAACATATTTAGAATCAATTAAGTTCTTTCCTATTAATATTCAAGAAATTTTAATATTACCAACGCTAAGAAAATTTATGATTGAAGAAACATTTTCAGTTCGTATTTTCAATCACATTATGTCATTCTAAATGATGATTTGAAATACGATTGCATGCAATTAGAAAGAAGCACTTTTCCTTACAATTTGTCTATGTTAGCTTTAAATTGTTATTATGAGAGAGAGAGAGAGAGAGAGAGAGAGAGAGAGAGAGAGAGAGAGAGAGAGAGAGAGAGACAGAATAAGAGTAGAAAAGTCTGTCATTCATAAATATAGTGATTTTGACATTGTCCAGGTCATCTGATGGCCCTTTACGCAGATATTTTATTATGACAAAGCTCCTTCTCTTTCATCGCTCTCCCTCTTCTTATTCTTTTCGATATTCAGCTGAATGCAACTGATCTAGGTCGTATATTTCTTCGAAAGTAGTTTTTATTCTTATGTTACCCATCGATTTCGCCAAGTTCAATTCGAGGTGGTAATATCCACCTTTTAGATTTATGGGCGAATTTCCAATCGACGCCTCCACCCCTCCCAGCGGGACTGATGCTACATTCCCCCCCTACCCGCAACCCCGCCCCCCCAATAGGGGAGCCGTTCAGGTGCCCAGTGGAAGGAAAAGACGGTACGTTTCGCGGGATAAAAATCTCGGCCTTTCCGCAGTGGGAGTTTTGCGTCGTCGTCGTATCCGGGAAAGCTTTTTCCGTCATTTTAGAATGAAGAAGAGTTTGCTCTTAAGAAAGTCTCACCATAGTTACTGATTTTATAAAGCCACTTTTCAAGATACTTCTATCTAATATATTTTCTTTTTGAGACCAACGGAAAATTTCAGGAATTTTTGATTTTCTGAAAAGCATTTTATGACGATTTGTCACTGAAAAGCAACACAGCTTAGATGATCAATTAAATAATTAAAGGTTCAGAAAATTATCGTCTACTTATAAATTCCCAAATGGGCCTTACCCAGGCAAGAAAGCACCCCTACCTGAATCCATAACGTCACTGTTGTTTGCTAGTTCACTTGTCCTGGTTGTAATGTCAGGTACACTGGTAGTTATCACAAAGTTAGTGAACACAGGGCTGAGCATCAGAACAGTGGCACTACTCAGCAACTGCAGGTCGCTCTCACCAGCATGACTGTAGTTTCACACACCAAGACTTCAAACTCCTAAATAAAGCGATAGTTAACTTGGACCTTCTCACCAGTCTCTTTGTAATGGTTGTTCATTAATTAGCAACTTACCTATTTCAAGCGTTAAGAGTATTTTGGTCGTTGTTAAGTTTCACTTAATTTTCTTTATAGTATTTTTTACTACCAGTCTTCTTACAACTTTGCTATCTGTGCATTTGGATGAATGGATTTATTTTTTTATGTTGGTTAAGTTTATTTTCTTGCTATAAATAACATGATCCAGTCACGCTTTATGTTTCTTACCTGCTACAAACTATGTACATGAGGAATCGGCGTCTGTGTCTATGATTGTTCATTATTTCAATGTTTTTTCGTTGCTTATGCGCACATCCTGCTGTGTCTCTTGCTTCCCTTACTTGCTAATGTTCTTATTTATCATTTTATGTTATTATATATATATATATATATATATATATATATATATATATATATATATATATATATATATATATATATATATATATATATATACATATATATATATATATATATATATATATATATATATATATATCCATATATGTTATATATATATATATATATATATATATATATATATATATATATATATATATATATATATATATATATATATATATATATATATATATATATATATATATATATATATATATATTTATATATATATATATATATATATATATATATATATATATATATATATATATATGTATATGGGATACATGTGTGTATGTGTATTTTTTTACCTTTATTTTTCAGCTCTAGAATTTCTTTATCTTTCAATGAAAAGCCAACCTTTTCATCCTTCACAAATTAATCCTTTGAAACGCTTTCACTCATGCTGAAAGCCCCATTCACTGTCGTCTACTTCATGGGAAAATAATTCTCTGTTTTCCAATTTCCATTTACTAGCGACTTCATCAGTCAAAAATCAAGGTACCACAAATAACAAGCGAGTTTTCAAACTCTCTCTCTCTCTCTCTCTCTCTCTCTCTCTCTCTCTCTCTCTCTCTCTCTCTCGCCACTTGAATGGCAACCGTTCCATTTGAAATTCCTAAATAAACGAAGAAATCATTTCATTCCTAGCTGGTTTAGGAATTCCTCAATTTAGAATAATTTTAAAGCAGATATACTTTATTATAAAAATATTTTTTTTGAAATAGATATACTTACTTGAAATAGAAATTGAACTATAGATAGGTCCACTATGATATATATATATATATATATATATATATATATATATATATATATATATATATATATATATATATATATATATATATATATATATATATATATATATATATATATATATATATATATATATATATATATATATATATATATATATATATAATATATTATATATATATAGAATTCTTTATTTTCAGATGTGAATGATATTTAGACATATTTGGTTAAAAAAAGTGTTAAAAGTGTTAAACCTTAATGACAGAAGGATACTACTGATTAGGAAAACGTATTAAGCACTGCTTATCACACTAAACAACGAAGCCCTTATGCCTTCAGGAAACAAACACTTGAAATTATTCTGACTGAATAAATCTCTGAAAGAAAAAGAAAAGCCTCAGACGAAGTCAGCACAAGAGAGTAATTGTTGACAGTAATATAATACAACCGACTAATGAGGAGAATTAATGAAAAGTTCAATTACATTCATTACCACATTCACAAGAAGCGTTTTCGAGCCCCATAACTAACTTTTAAATATAATGATCAATTAAAAGCTAAGAAATTGTCATCTGTGTCTCTACACATACGCACACACATACATACAGTATATATACCGGTGTTTATAGTACACTAATCAAACTCTGTGAACTGAGATATCAAAACCATGATTTAACTACATTTATTCATGAAATGTAATTTCGAACTGGAAGCCTCCCCCTTTTTTTATTTAGTCAGTGCCTCTACTCATGACGTATAATGGTGCGTGTTGGAGATTAGTAAGAAAAAAGCCGTTTAATATGCTGTACACGACGAGTTACCATTAAGCTAGAAATTAGAACTATACCGATTATATATAAAATGCTGGTTTTAGTATTCAGCAACTATTTTTCATTTATGTCATCTCATTTGCAGGAATGTGATTTGTAACTGTGTTTTTAACAGTTTTATATTGATACATAAATGCATTTGTGGGATAACTATTTCTAAGTATTTTACATTTATAATGCTCACTTAAGAATAATTACTGACCAGTTGTTTCTTTTTAAAGTAGCTCATTATCATTTATAAAATATTATTATTAGTATATATTTTTCTTTCCTAATTTATGTGTCCTAAAATCCTTTGAATACATAAATGCACTATGACAATTTAAGAATCACATTGAATATTTTCAATGACAGTATTAGTTCCATCTCTTTCTCATCAAGCTAATTCATTATCATGCCAGAAACATGACAGAATATTAACATTAATATTAATATTCGTTCCTTTTCATCAAACTAACTCATTATCAAGCCAGGAAAACAAGCAATAGAATGTTACTGCTAATAAGATACTTTTACCTAATTCCTCCAAATGTGAAATCCCTCAAAATACCACAAGACCTAATTAGAATATTATTATCAATAGTATTTGTTCCTTATCATCAAACTAACTCATTATCAAGTCAGAAAACAATAGAATATTATTGTTAATATTTTTTTTCTAATTCATCAAGATGTGAAATCCCTCAGAATACTACGTGTATTTAAGAACCAGTTAGAATATTATTATTAATAATATTTGTTCCTTCTCATCAAGCTAATTCATTATCAAGCCAGAAACATCATGGAATATAACTAATAATATTTTTCCCTAATTCATCCAAATGTGAATTCCTTCACACTACCTCGACAATATTACCTTGAGCTCCGGCTGGATGGAGTTCGTCCTCATTTCAGTCCTTCAGGAGACGAAACCTTCGAAGACCTGAAGTTGGCGCTGCGGTCTTCGGGCTTAAGTCAGCGGTAATAATGTGAGGGAGAATTTGATTAGTGATATTTCCTTAATGAGCTGACAGCCCTGTCCTTTCCCTTGTCATTTTGCTTGGATTCCCTTTGTCCACAGGACACTGAACTTCTAATCTCTGTCTCTGTCTGTCTGTCTCTTCTGAGTATTCCTGTATTCATTTTTGTTTGGATTCAATTTGCCCATAGGACACTGAACTTCTCTCTCTCTCTCTCTCTCTCTCTCTCTCTCTCTCTCTCTTATGCATATTCCTTTGTTTGCCTAACCACTTTTGCAAAAGAAAGATTTCTTACAAAAGAACAGCTAAGAAGTACTCATAGTAGCATGGGTCTTAAAATGTAGAAACAATCCCACAAGCCAATATTTATTTTAAAATATATTTACAGTTACATAACTTTGGATTTGTTTCTCTAAATGAACATCACGTGGAGATAAGAAAAGACGTATATCACCTTCTATTTTCACAGTTTTAACAGCTGGAGGTATATGTTTGTAAAAGGGGAATATCAGTGTTTCGTATAAATGGCTGCTCTATACCTGGGGAACTCTCAAATGAGTGATTACCTTTAGATTGAAGAAGCAAGAATAACCTTTCCTTGTATGGAGGTCTGTCCTCTTATCAGGAAGGCTCCTCAAACACTGTTCTTCTCGACTGAGTTGAATGAAAGGCTTCCTGTTGAACAAACGACCATATGTTGCCATTTCAGATTGCCCCTGCTTCAGGTGAGGATGGTCTCAGATGGGTAAGGGTAAAACCTCTTGGGTTCTCAACAACCCTTCAGGAATGAGGGTACCGTCCTGTCTCTCGCCCTTTTCATGGTATCAAGACGTTTGGGCTCAATAATTGCTCCTGTGGACTGGTGAGTGCTCATAATTTTTTCCTCTTTGTGGATACCAGTGGCAGTAGTAACTAAGTACTCGATATCTAACGACTTTCCTGGTCGTAGGAGGTAATGGAGCTCATCAGGTTTGCATGTTTACATAATTATTAGATGGACATTATATCCGGAGGCGTATGTAGACTGAGATTTTTCTGTCACTTGGCAAATCCACTGCAGTCTAATGAACTGTTCGATTAATACATATGCATCAACACAGTGGAAAATGTTTACAGGAAGATTTTGAGGACAATACTACAAATAAGAGGGGAAAGTAACCTATCATATCATCATTATTATTATTATTATTATTATTATTATTATTATTATTATTATTATTATTATTATTATTATTATTATTATTATTATTATTCAGAAGATAAAACCCTATCCACATAGAACAGGCAAACAGTGGCCATTGTCTTGAAACTAAAGCTTCCAAAGAATATGGTGTTCATTTGAAAGAAGTTAAAGAAGGTAATAGGAAATACAGAAATAAGAGATCATTTTTCAGAAAGAAAAAAAAAGATAAATTAACAAATCAGTAGATAAACAGATAACAATGCAAACAAATTACTCAAGCACAAAGGCATTTATTGTAGGTCAGTAATGCATTGCATCTTCGCTTGAACTTCCGAGATTCAAATTGAACAGCATCCTTAGGGAGGCTGTTCCACCTCCGGAACTGAGAAGTTCGACAGCGAGGCACATTCACTGTATGTTGGTGCTGCTGTTCAGCAAACCTGGTCTCTCTCGGCAGGAGAAGAGGATCAGGGCTCAAACGTGATAGCTAAGTTCTCTGGTAAAATAATACTTATAAAAACTGACAGACGAGAGACCAGATAAAAAGAATCTACTATTTGTAAAGTCAAGGTTGTCTGCGAAACAGCATTACGTGAGCGAAGTTGGAATTTCAGAGACGGCAAATGGAAGCACTAATTTCAGTTGAATGGGGCGAGAGAGAGAAATTTAAATTACTTGCATTACCAGAGTTGGAGAGAGAGAGAGAGAGAGAGAGAGAGAGAGAGAATCCACGTGCTAACTGGCAGAGCGAAAAATAAAACATTTTAGTTTCCGTTTAGTTATGTGCCTAACCTTTTGAGAGAAGCGGCTGCAATATCTTCAGCATTTCGAGGCATTTGTTGGAAATGAAGGCAACGAATTGCAACAAAGTGTGGGCCATTTACTCGGCTTGGTAGTCTGCTGGGCCATTTACTCGTCGACTTGGTCTTTTATCTTTTCTTTTCCTCTTTTATTTCTCTCTTTGTAAATAGCTTTTCCTCTTTTTTCCTCTTTTACCTCTTTGTAAATAGCTTTTCCTCTTTTATTTCCTCTTTTACCTCTTTGTAAATAGCTTTTCCTCTTTTGTAAATTTACGCGGACGGATTTACGAGTGGAGAAAGACCTTTTGATCAAACAGTTAAGTTCAAGCGAATGTTAAATGAATGCGTAGGAATCACATAAGGTTGAAAAAAAAAGTTGAGTCGCCTGAAAATGAGAATATATGAATATCGTCATGTATAACTGGATAAAAAAAAGTTCCCCGTCATTTCATACAATAAAAAAATGAGCTCATTGATGTGAAAAACGTCCGTCGCAGTTAATCTTCCCCTTTTCATTCTCATGTACGGAGTACAGATTAAATTTCACCTTTAAATACATCAAATTTAAATGATGTCAAATTTTCTTTTTGCTCACTAGGCAAGCATTCAATGTAGAAAATTCTTTTCAGAACTTATGCATTTTGCAAAAAAAAAAAAAAAAAAACTCCCAAATCAAAAACATCTCGCACAAATTTATCACAAGAAATGGTCACATTTTTTTGAAAACAGTTTTTGATAAGTTGTGGCTGATAGCTCACCATGAAACACTCTTTATTTTCTGGTATTAGTTCCTTGCAATCTGAAAAAATATATAATTGTCATGTAGGTTTAAAAATGACAACGAAGGTTCATGAAAGCTAGCAACAAACTCGTGTCAGTCGCTGATATTACTCATACTTGACGAATGTGAATTGAAATTATATATATATATATATATATATATATATATATATATATATATATATATATATATATATATATATATATATATATATATATATATATATATATATATATATATATATATATATATATATATATATATATATATATATATATATATATATATATATATATATATATATATATATATATATATATATATATATATATATATATATATATATATATATATATATATATATATATATATATATATACATATATATATACATATACATACAGTATATATACGATACATATACACACAGGCGGCCCGCATGCCTTTTTGTTTTTTCAACAGTAGTCCTTAGACTAAACAACTTGGACGGCCCTGCTCTAAAGGAAAAAAAAAAGGTAAGGAAAATGTGATAAATACGGCAATATATAGTTGAGACTCGCGGCCCAGTTAGATTGTACAAACTCCCCCAAATTTTTTTGTTGGTTCAGAAAGTTTATGAAACTAATTTCGAGTCAGAGGAGATAAAAGTACATAAGTTCCGTCCACTCATAATGAAACTTAGTCGAGTGGGAAATACCTTCTTGGGGAGTAATAATAGTTTCAAAGACCCACAATAATAGGAGAAATACTTTTTTTACACAGTTAAGTGGTCTCTTTTTTTGTCTGGTTAAGAAATATATATATAATATATATATATATATATATATATATATATATATATATATATATATATATATATATATATATATATATATATATATATATATATATATATATATATATATATATATATATATATATATATATATATATATATATATATATATACATATATATATATATATATATATATATATATATATATATATATATATATATATATATATATATATATATATATATATATATATACATATATATATATATATGGGCTATCAATAATAAAAATATTGAATATCAAGTCACATAGTTTCTTGGCTAAAAAGGTGCCTGCCCTGAGATACTTTCTTTCCCACATTTTTCATCGAATAAAAATTGTGGCTTTGCATTCACTGGTTTCTTGCTTCGAGGCTTAAAGCTGGTAGATAATGTACCTTTCGGTGACGCGAATAATGATTTCCACTCTGATAAATGGAAGAACATTCTTTGGAGAATATCTCAGGGAGGAGAGATGATTAATCTCTCTCTCTCTCTCTCTCTCTCTCTCTCTCTCTCTCTCTCTCTCTCTCTCTCTCTCTCTCTCTCACAGCTTAAGCCGGGGATCTTCAATATTGCTTCCTCAATTTCTGTCGACGGTGGCGCCCTCCAGTCATTTTTAAGCATACTAGTGCGAATTATACTCTGTTTTACGAATTATGCAAAGGAACACACCTTCAATTGCAAAATAACTCAGAAAGGGGAACTAATTTATCTAATCATTTCCCCGAATAATACCTCTTCGTTAGTCAGTCCATGATTCGCATAAACAGAGGAAGAATGATTTGATAATTCATGCAGGAAGCGAAAGTCATTTCTCGACGGGAGATTATTATTATTATTATTATTATTATTATTATTATTATTATTATTATTATTATTATTATTATTATTAAATCAGAAGATGAACCCTATTCATATGGAACAAGCCCACCACAGGGGCCACTGACTTGAAATTCAAGAAGCTTCCAAAGAATATTATGGTGTTCATTCGAAAGAAGTAACAGAATGTAATGGGAAATTCGGAAAGAAGAACAGATCAGTTATTGGAAAAACAAATGAACTAACAAAAGGCAAATAAAAGAGATTTCGATGTTTCTTTTGTATCTAAGACTGCAAACTCAGAAGTTAATTAGAGCAAGCGGAAAGCATCGAGAGTTGCTTTGAACTCTCGCTTCTTCTGCCGTCTGTAATTGGGAGAGAAAGTGTTGCTCTTTTCCTGATTCGATTTCGTCCTTTTCATCTGAGTCTGAAGCTTCAACGACGTCTTCAAAGGCTTCTTCAATATTACTCTTCTTATTTACGGAGGCGTTATTACGAATGCCGTTGAAGTTCGAATTTTAATAATGTCCGTTTATGTCTAAGTAATGTGCAAGCAATTTAATGAAGTTTAGCAGATGAATGTCTCGTTATATGTATATATTTTATATGATATATATTTATATGAAGTTCTATATAGATGCTATATATATATATATATATATATATATATATATATATATATATATATATATATATATATATATATATATATATATATATATATATATATATATATATATATATATATATGTATATGTATGTATATATATATGTATGTGTATGTGTGTATGTGTATACGTATATATATAGAATATTTATATTATATATCGTTTTAACAAAATATCCACACGAATAAAAAGTTATTTCATCAAAGTGATGAAAATAAATATGCGACAGGCTTATGCTGCAAATTATTTCGTGGGCCCTAAAAGAAATCACGAGTTACGTTCATGAAAATCTAGACGCTGTATTTTAAACTTCCATGAAAGACAAGCAAAAGAAGGGAGTAGGAAATAAAAATAATATTTGCAAAACTAGCGATTTCAAGGATATCCATAGATCGCATTCGGTCATGTTCCAAGAAGCAAGACACTACTAAGATTTGAGAGTCCTTGGCAAATGACAACATCGCCTAGTTCGGACATTTTTGAACCTTCGGACCTTCGACTTACTGCATCGTTCTGGGCGGTAGACGTTTAACAGGGGTTTGCTCAGTGATCATTTTTCCTCAGTAGTGGCGTATTTAATTCCTCTTTAATTTATCGTAGCGTAATTGGTCCTGTTGTGAAGTGTTTACGAAAAAACAGTTTATCACGCGACTAAACTACAGTTGGCGCTTGAGATTTCATCGATTGTTGCCACTTCGTTGGTCAAGTTATAATAAACCGGCTTCTGCAAGGTAACACTGGAACTTCACTATTTTAATTCTAATATCGTTTAATTGTTCTGGGGATTTTCGAATCCTGCTGCTGCGTGTTTAGTCTCGTACAAATCTTTGACAGTCATTGTAACTATTTTTGTGGGCGTGTACCCATGACCTGACGTGAGTAAATGCCCAAAATTTACAAGATTTAGAGTAAGTTGCCAACAGTTCTAAAGGTTTGGATTTTCCAGGATGTCTTTGGTACGAGTTTGAGTTCCTGTTCTAACAGTAAAGCTTCAGGCAGGACAAAGCTGCTCTCTATAGCAACAGGTATGTAGGAGGTATTTTTTTCTGCTAAGTTTAGTTTTGTCATTTTTGTCAGATTTTTTTTGTCTTAAATTTACTTTTTGAATTTTTTTAATAAATTTAGTTTTTTTGTTTTTTCATAAATTTATTTTTTGATTTTTTAATACTTTTTTGAATAAATTTATTTTTTTTGATTTGTTCTAAATTTTGATTTTTTTAATTTTTCATAAGTTTACTTTTTTAATTTGTAAATAAAACTTTAATTTGTTTTATAAATTTTTTTAAATTTTTATATAAAATTTTTTTTTTTTTTAATAAATTTTAATTTTTAAAAATTTTTTTTAATTTTAATTTCCTTTATCCTCCACCCTTAGGGCTGTTCTTTAATAACTATAGGGGTGGGGATCCCCATGTTCTGCATAGTAGGTCGTATGGATTCTACTATGTAGGTTCTGGGTGGTTTTTCTTTCAGGTTTCAGATTTTTTTTAGACTTAATCTATTGCTTAGTTTTCTTTTGAGTTCAGATAGGTATTAGGTGTTAAAACGTGCTTGGCTACCTCCCGCTCAGTTAAGTTTGCAGTTAAGCTTCGTAAGGTTCCAGGAATTTAAAGGTTCGAGGAATTTAAGAATGTTTATGCCATCGAACGGCAATATTCAGCATTAAAACTAATTAAATTTATGAACAGGTCTGCCGTCTTTGTTTTACTTTAGAATTTTAGCCTCCTGAAAATGGTTTAAGTTTGTGGTTAGGTTAAACCAGTTAAGTTTTGTCCAATATTCGCAAAGGTTTTGTCCAAATTTAAATTTTTAAGCTCATAGTTGGCGTTAGGCTTAATAGAATTTTCAAAGGATTCGTACTTGGTATTTCCTTTCTCGCAACCGAAAATTTCTGGTTATAGGAATTATAGGAAGCTCCCTAAATGTACGGGTCATTTACGATAATAGGGCTTGCTTACCCAATAGCTAATCTCTTGAAAATCATCAAAACCATGCAAAATTTTCCCCAGACAGGGATTGTCCAGAGTAATGTTTGGATTTCTCCTGTTAGCAGATGGAATTAGTTTTTAGTTTGTCAGTAACTCGTAGCTAAGAACTTTCACCTCCTGTTAGCAGAAAGCACAAAAGCAATTTTTTGTTTAGTTAAAAATTTGGAAATTGATTCTAGGGCAACTGATACCAGGAGAACTCGTTCCCGTAAAACTCGTTCCAGGAAAAACTCGTTCCAGGTAAAAACTGATATACGTAAAACTCGTTCCAGGGTAAAATCGTTATAGACAAAACTGATATATAGGACAACTATATATATAGGACAACTGATAACAGGTATAAATATTTTCACTTAAAAAAATAACCCACTTAAAATAGTTACTGATAAAGTAAATAGGCTAGTTTTTAGTTTATAGACAAGTGATCATTTAACTCGATTAATTATTGACTGGCATCCTATAAATTTCATAGATCAAGCTGGTGTTCGTCCAGCTAACAACTCTCAAACGGTCGTCATTTTTTGTCAACTTTTCAATAGTTTTAAATTTTCTTTAGCCCTCACAATGTCATATAAAATCTTTGCGAGGATAATAAGCTTGTGGATGCTAACTGCGTATATAATTTTTCAGACAGAATGCAGACAAATCAAGAGAAGTATGGATGGCTGTGAAGTAAAGACGTGCAGAGCGCGTTCAGACGATGGCTGAGGAGGACCCTTTAGAAGTAGTATCTTCAACAGGGGAACACTTTCATTGAAAGCGCTGATGTGAATAAAATGAAATCGAGGATTGTCCTCGGTTCTATGAAAGCCAAAGCCTTGTCTTCATCACAAGAGACCGCGAGAATTGTGACTGCGACAGAATGTTCTTCCCTACAAGATGAGGCGTTGGCTGAACTGCCAGCAACATCAAGTTTACCACGAAGTATTTGACTGCGGCGACAGCTGAATAGTAGTCCCCCCCTCCCCAATTCCATCAGAAAAAGGTGGTTTTGATATCCCGCTATTGTACTGCAATTGCGAATCTGGGGAATCATTTTTGTAGTATGATACTGGCGTAGAAGATGAGGGAAGAATAGTAATTTTCGCCTCAACAGATCTGGATCTTGCTAAAATTCGTGACTGGGCTGACTGGGCTGAGGATGACATTGAAAGTTTGCCCATCTAGATATTACCGGTTATATACAATTGGCATTCAAATAGGTACAAATTACCTGTGTTTTCGCATTACCCAACAAGCGGCAATCAACTTATGATCGGTTGTTTTCTCAGTTACTCCTATTCAGCTTACAAAGCAGATGATGGACTTGGAAAAAGACCCCATGAATAAATAGCCTTATTTCAAGGTTTCCTGACAGAGGTAACTCGTTGTTTATTTCATTTTTCTCAAAACCTCTACCGAAAACATGTCGAGCCAGGTCATGAAGTCCAGTATAATACAGATGAAGTATTTCGTCGAAAGATAGTGCTTTCCAGCACTTGCTTTTTTACCAGTGACTGATGATGATGTTGCATACAGAGAACTATTCGGCGACGATAGTTTGCCACAAGAATTCGTTGTATTTTGAAGAAGAGGCATTAATAGACGTCGTCTGGCTCCTCCTATATTTCCAATTGAAATATGGAATATTTCAGACTTCAACTGGCATGACTGTAACTAACAATAGCCTTGAAGGTTTTCATAACGCCTTACAAAATTGTTTCATGCCAACATCCGAATATCTGGAAATTAATACATCCGAAAATCTGGAATTAATATACACTAAAGCCGGAGGCGTTTTTGGCGCAGAAAAAGAAGATTGATTTGGAACGGGGACTGCATGTAACATCAAAACAGGTTTACAAAGAGTGCAACAAGCGACTGATAACTTTTACTTGGGAAGTGGGATGCTTGCCAGAAAATGTCTGTCTTGAAAGCTGTGGCATATAATCTGCACTGAGCATCAGTTTTGGGAAATTCTTCTTATATTGAGTCGTTAATATTTTTAGTTTTTTGTCCCCAAAAATAAAGGTTTTCTTTTAATATTTGTTGGTTTATTTCTTGATTTTTCTTTCAAAATTAAATCTTTATCACTTTATACCTGTTATGAGTTGTCCTATATACCAGTTGCCCTGGATATGATAGGTTTGTTAGGTTCCTCGGATATTCTGCATTCATAAACCTACTTGCCTGTGTTATAATTGTTTTATATAATGGGTCTTAAGTTTTCAGTTCCTAACTGCTTCCTCGGTGTTTTTATATGAGAAAACTAAGTATGTAGAATCTGGTTTATCATCCATATAATCACAGATATTCAAGGTAAAAACTATTTAATTTAGAAATACACCAGATTGTTTAACGGTATTCACATGTGAGTGAATACACATGTGACAGGCCTATATCAAATTTTAAACGAAAGCAAATTAATGTAAACCACCCTCATGGAGTTGTAGAAAATTCCATTTGTTCAACACTTATAGTGAAAATATGGTTTGGGTATTAGTAGTGACGACTCAAATGCCCTTGGCTCATTTGTGGGACACAAGCTGAAATCTGACTCCATACTAATGAATAAATGTACAGTACCGAGTGTATTGGGAACAAAAAATTATAATTATGTGAATTGTCATTTTACCACTTAAGAACAATGTGTAATTAGAAGGTAAAACTAAATATCAATGTATTTGTTTCATGGAAAGAATTTATTTCCATTCATGGGTATGAAAATTTGGCAATGCGAGGTCAGCTACGTTTTCATGGGCAAAGGTCTTAAGCTACGTGGCTAATATAGGATTTAACGCACGTGAAAAGAATTTTAAGTTAATAGAATATAGAAAAATTCTGAAATACTGAAGTTAAATTATTGTTAAAGTATTGCACGACATTTTTAAGGTGGGGGGGGGAGGCTGTTGGAAGTCGTTTGGCATACACATCTGGTTGACTACATAAAGCCTCGAAAGGCAAAGTTTTTTTTACCAAAAACATTTAATTTATTTAACCATTTCCGTTTAATAGGTCACTTCGATTCTGAATAACCTCATAGGTCCCAGCGCTTTGTTTTTTGCCTGATTTCATATTCCATTTAATTTAATACGTCACTAGTATAGGGTAATGGCCATTTATTTTCACAAGTACCCATGAAACTCCCGTAGGGTGGTAGCGCCCTCAGTGCACCTCATACGGTGCACTGTAGGCATTACTTAAGGCTCTTTGCAGCGTCCCTTCGTCCCCTAGCTACAACTTTCATTCATTTTACTGTACCTACGTTCGTATTCTCTTATATCTTTCTTTCCATCCTCTCCAGTCAATTGTTTCATAGTGCAACTGGTTTGAGGTTTTCCTCCTGTTAAACCTTTCAAACCACCTTACTAGTCAATTTCCGTTTCACCGCTGAATGACCTCACAGCTGCCATCGTTTGGCCTCGGGCCTAAATTCTATATTCCAGTTCCAATTCAACAAGCATAAAGCTATAGATGAGTGAACAGCAATATACGTGATTGTGCATGACACTTGGGAATGAGGGTTTGTGTTTATAGTTCAGGGAATGAAAACCTCCTGGTAGGGAGCCGTGTGACCTCATGGCATCTAGGCCCCGTAGGTGGGTAGCAAAGACAGATAATTTTTCTATATACCCTGCATATGATCTAGATGACTCTGAAATCCAAATAAGTTTTCTATATATATGACTTTGATGCTTCTCAAAATCACTTGAAAAGTTCCATCGCTAAAACGGCCTATTATTAAAAGTAATAATTTTGAAAAACCTCCTAAACATTACAATTTTGGGGTTTATTTTCGTTTTTTGATAAACTGATAATTCATTTCCTAATTTCAGCACAATGGGAAAACCTCTCTCTCTCTCTCTCTCTCTCTCTCTCTCTCTCTCTCTCTCTCTCTGCCATAGGGTGAGGATGTAGAATTTAATGAACATAAAAGGAATTATTGAGCCCTTTGACACGGGGGAAGGAAATTGCTACAGGCCCTCTTGCAGGGGAGCTGATGTGTAAATTAGCGCCGAAATATCGTTCAGGCCAGTAAAGGAAAATTTAGGGCACCATGAAATGGCACATTCTGGTGAGATATGGCCCTTTTTTTTCATTCAACAGTCCAGGAAGGGTTATAATTTTTAATTTTACTTCGTTCACTTCACTTTCTGTTCGTACAGTAAGTTTGTCTCAGTTAGAGAAGCAGTGTTACCCTTTTTTGCGCTTTGGTTTGGAGTACAAATATGTTGAGAGAGAGAGAGAGAGAGAGAGAGCACTGCCAGAATTTCTTCCAGTGGGTGGTTTCTGCACCAATTTTCTGCTACATTATTTGCTACAGGAATTAATGTTAAAACAGGAAGAGAGAGAGAGAGAGAGAGAGAGAGAGAGAGAGAGAGAGAGAGAGAAATATATTTCTTCAGAAGGTTTTGCACCAGATATTGTTTGGCAAATAATGCCAAGAAGAGAGAGAGAGAGAGAGAGAGAGAGAGAGAGAGAGCTAATGGGTGGTTTCGCACCAAACATTATTTGCTCCAGAAATTAATGTTAAAACAGAGAGAGAGAGAGAGAGAGAGAGAGAGAGAGAGAGAGAGAGAGAGAGAGAGAGAGAGAGAGAGAGAGAGAGAGAGATATTTCTTCAAATGAAAGGTTTTGCACCAGATGTTGTTTGGCAAATAATGCCAAAAGAGAGAGAGAGAGAGAGAGAGAGAGAGAGAGAGAGAGAGAGAGAGAGAGAGAGAGAAAGCTGATGAAAGGAGCTGACTGACCAGGTGAATGGAACCTCGGAGCAGTATTAGTAGTAGTGGCAGTGACAGGAATGTTGCCTTTGAAACGGCTCCCCTGCTCGTTCTATTTTTGTCATTGGCTGTGCTATGATAGGAACTCCAGAGTAATCAGTGTCCCAGGGGATCCTTAGCCACCTCCTGCCTCTCTAGATGTGAGGGAAAAATGCCCGCCAAGACGCCAAACCTCAGCTTAAGAGGAGGCCTGTCCACCGGAACAAAGAAACTCAATTTGGATCTCGTCTATAATCCCCTTTATCTCATTAGACTTTTTTTCAGGAGTCTTGGGAAATGGAGGAGTAAGGGAAAGGGAACAGAAGTGGGGAAAAGTGAACAGATAAGGTAGATGGACCATGCTATACATTTTGACCAAGCCCTGATCAGTAATGTACGTTATTTATCAAAAAAGTTTACATTAAGATGTAGTACTGGTTACTGTCTCTCTCTCTCTGTCTGTCTGTCTGTCTGTCTATCAACAGTATTAACTCTCTCTCAGTCAACCCCAGTCAGTCTCTCTCTCTCTCTCTCTCTCTCTCTCTCTCTCTCTCTCTCTCTCTCTCTCTCACACACACACACACACACACACACATATGCCGTGCAATCAAATTCCAGTTCAAGAACCCCCACCTGCTACCAATCGACTCTATTTAAGCGGGCCATTTTCCCTTGCATTCTCTGTGTAGTATATTCAAACTGAACGACATTGTTTTCAGACACTTTTCTATCAGCCATGAATATGCACACGCAGAGGTAAACATGGAGGAAGTGATTCCTTATCGATATCATTGACAATTATCTAAATGATGTAACAATCTTAATTAAGCATTTTACCACTATTTTACAAGAGAAATATTATTGCTAAGAATATCTCATTGCAGGGTCAAGTTACTAAAAAAATAAACAATTATAAAGGGGGCATTGTATACCCAATTCCTTTCGAGCACTTCGGCAGCCAGCCAAAGGTTGGAAGCAGGTCCTGAGTCTTATATTTGAGGACGTAACGCCAGCAGTCTCGGCCGTAATTTGAGACCGAAATCTCCGGTACAATGGGCAGCTTGGCATTTAGAGCCTATACCCACATGCAATTTCAGTTAATGCTTCTGACCTTCGCTTTTGTTTGCTTTGGATGCGTCGTTGGATTTACAGACACTTACAGATTTACCTCAGCTGGCTTTGGGGACAAGCTGCGGCCTTTAAAGATGAAACGACCCAAGTAGGATATTGGGCGGGACGGCAATATTAGCGTAGATTAGTTTTGACATCCTGATGATGAGATTCACGTCTATATCCAGCGTTATATTAAATTGGGCTCCATTGCGTTTATATCGTGAGCTGTTTGGGGAGCAGAGTATAAAGACACTTGGGATTGTTAAATGATATTGAAAATTAAAATGGGCTCTCGTTGTAATATATAAAAAAAACAATGTACAAAAAATTTCATGTATGGCAGAAAGCCATCAAATCTTGAGTACGCCGCTGAAAAAAAAATCATCTCAACATGATTTCGAAGTTGTATATGAAAATCAATCCTGGTTGTTATGTTTTATTTAATGAATCTGTCTCACTTTTGAAAAACTTTGTCTTATGTCTATGAAAAAGCAATCTGTAATAGGGCGCATTAATCTTTGCAACTCGAAAAATCCTATCAAACTCCGTCTTTGTTCATAAAACTAGCATTATTTTTCCATGAGTAGATGAACAGAATTACTCATTGTTATGGGGCCATTAATTCCCCCGACTCATTCTCTCGAGAGATGCGCTGGGCCGTGTTCCTCAAATATTCATCTTCACATTCTTTCGCGTCTCTCTAAAACGTGGACTCACCCACGCGGATTACTCCTATCATTAATCAGGATCTTAAAGGCGCATGCGCTGTGGAGGGGGAGGGGGAGGGGTGGGAAGGTCTCCTGCTGACTGTGGTGTCTTTTGTACAAACCTCTGAAGAAGAATCTTCGTCAAATTCTGCATCGCAACTTTAAGTATTTCTATCTGAAGGAAATCTGTTTAGAAATAGAAATAGTGTTATTCTTTTGATATGTCTAGATTTAAGATTTCATTAATATTTGACTGATTACTTACTTCACTGATGTCAGTGACGGGAACTCATTTAAGGAAAATGGGGAAATATTGTTAACAGAGGAGGTCATTCAAATAATATGATTATTGTTAAGCAATAACAAAAGATATTCACAAGCAGGAAAGATGATTAGCGTATTCTCAGAGGTTACATTTTTTAATTCTAAACAATACTACAACAGAAAAGCTCACAGCCATTTTGTTACCTGTTAGAGTTTTATCAAAACTTACAAGACAAGAAATTCTCTCTTCATTCATCTCATAAAATATCATTTGATTAAACAGTAAACCTGAACAGCAAACCATAGACTTTCAGCCATGTCAGGTAGCATTTCAGCACAAATTCTAACTATAATCATGAAAAATTCACTGCCAAAAAAATATAGAAAATTAAAATCTGCAAGACGTCATTTGGTAATTTTCACAGATATCTTTTTCCCTGAACCAAAATCAGCTCTAGGATGAAGTCCCATATAAAGTTAGGGAAAGAAGTGCAGGTTTTTCAAAATATTGCTGAGTCCCTTTCCGTTAAGGCCATAACTTCCTCCGAACGAATGGGAAGATGCAACGGTTCGATGTGCTTTTGTTTTTGCAACAGGAACGGCGAGATATAAACTCGGCGCAAGGCAGACTGAAGTCTGGGGCTAGCCTGTTCGTTTTTCCTGGCTGTGGCGTATGGAAAAACATTCTGTATATGTAGTTTCTTTCAGAGTGATATTGCTATGGGGTTGTATGGAGAATTATACTCTTAAGAACACTTATCACGTATTATAAATGTTATGTCCCCTTCGAAATAAAGATTATTACCGAACGATTTGCAATGCAAACAAGCTAAAATATTCTGTATGTTTGGTCTCTTTAAGAGTGAAATTGCTATGGGGTTGTATGGAGAATTGTATTTTTCAAAACACTTCTCTGTATCATAAATATTATGCCCCGCTTAGAAATTAAAGATATTACGCAACGATTTTCAATTAAAACAAGTAAATATCATGTTACCTATCAAATCTGACCATTTCACGAGAGATTGAAAAATACTCTGTTGTGAAAACTAAGAGTGAAAGGTTTTAATTCAAAGATAAAACTGTTATTCAGTGAAGGAAATATGAAAAAGGCTCATTCATCGAATCATTTCACCAACACTTTGCAATCAGGCATTCAGATTTTATGGAATCTTCTTCTCTCACTATGGACGAGTTCAGTTGTTTCTTTTATATGTTCATGGAAAGCGAAAGACCTAAAATTTATTTATTAAAATTTATTAATATATATTTTTTAATAATGAGATCTCTTCTTTCTGTATTTCCCATTACCTTCTGTTACTTCTTTTTAATGAACACCACATTCTAGGGAAGCTTGAATTTCAAGTCAATGGCCCCTGTGGTGCGCTTATTCCATATGAATTGGGTTCATCTTTTGAATAATAATAATAATAATAATAATAATAATAATAATAATAATAATAATAATAATAATAATAATAATAATATTGCTTATTCATGCATTTTTTATTTATTATTATTATTATTATTATTATTATTAATTATTATTATTCAAAATGGAAAATCAAAATCTAGATCTATTTTTACCCTCCTTATACAGCAGTTCTGATGAAAATGTTTTGACTGTCAATTAGAATGAATCATAATCAATGAACTGGAATTAGAATAAATCCTGATTTATTTTATTTCGTCATTCCCATCAGAAAAGTCTGCTACAAATGCCAAAATGTTTTCGACTTTTCAATGGATCGAATGAATCAAGATAAATTAATCAATTTAATAATAATGGGGATATATATAATAAATCCTGATTTACAAGTAAAATATATTTCGTCATTTAAAACACTATCATGTACTTTTTTTACCTCCTGGAAAAATGGCTGATAATGGATCGAATGAATCACGGTAAAGGCAATTGAATTTGGGGATATTCTGAATAAATTCTGATTTATGTCTGTATATTTATCATTTCCATCAGTTGATCACAAAAAAGACAAATGCAACACATTTTATATATACATGTTTTTATATATATATATAGTATATATATATATATATATATATTCATATATACTATATGTACATATATATATACATATATACATCACCTTTTAATCTCACTTATCTCTCTATTTCTCTCTCTCTCTCTCTCTCTCTCTCTCTCTCTCTCTCTCTCTCTCTCTCTCTCTCTCTGTGTGTGTGTGAGTGCCTCATGAGAGAAAACCACATTGCCTCCAGAAGCTGAATTAGGTAATGTGATTCAGAAACCTAATGACCCGAAAAAGGAGAGAGGGAATAAAATCAACTCAAGGCTTTACCAAGTCTAGGCGATGCAGTATATACGTAGCAGTTCATTTCGCCTTACTCACGAGAAGTGCAATTCCTAAAAATGTAGAGGAAGAGAGAGAGAGAGAGAGAGAGAGAGAGAGAGAGAGAAGAGACAGAATATATATATATATATATATATATATATATATATATATATATATATATATATATATATATATATATATATATATATATATATATATAGAGAGAGAGAGAGAGAGAGAGAGAGAGAGAGAGAGAGAGAGAGAGAGAGAGAGAGTGAGAGTTTATAATTTTCATGTTCTAAGTTCTACCTTCACTGATAGTTTCTCTTTCTAATCCAATTCCCTCTTACAACGCCTTTTCTTATCGTGTTCCTTTGCTTGTTAACCGAAAAAAATTATGCATTAACTGAAGACTTAGCAAGGAAACTGATAAAAAAAATTCGGAAGCACTAGATACTGGAAACATTCAGTAGGTCACACATCACTATTCAATTTATCGAGTATGTAAACTGATATTTATCTTAGTTTAGGTCTGCGTTTTAACTTGACGCATGAATTTGTCACGTTAAATAATAAGTCAATGACCTATTTACATTTAGAATGCTTTGCGAGCTATTTATTCATGCCAGCTAACTATTAAAGAAAGAAATAAGTGTCTGTGTTTGCACTGCGTTATATTAGAGACATCCTTCAGCGTTCTCGATATGGAAAAAAGATGTTTTTCCTCTAAATGAAGAATTTCTTATTTCCTTGACATCCCGTTCGGCCTATTTTGAAGTTTCATTCCGCCTTAACAAGCAATCAACCCTCTTATATTCTTCCTTTCGTTTTCATTTATCAAGAACAATAACGGCTACACTGCCTGGCATTTATTACGTAACATTATTTCTTTAGCAACGGCAAAATTAATGAAAGACTAACATCGCTTAATAAGATTCATAAAGGCCTCTATATCGTAATGAGCGCGTCTAATTAAAGATAATGAGACCGCGTTAAGCTAATGGACATTTCTATCCCTCATAAGCCAAGAATTAATCTGAACTAGGTCAGGATAACTCATCTAATATGAGCATTGTCTGAGGTTAATGGTTTGTAGAAGACTTCCTGCATTGTATCAACTTGGTCCTTTTATTGGGAAAACCTCGTTTTCGTCATTTTGGCCCAAAAAGGTATCAGTTATGCCCAAAAAGGATGAATTATTCATTATTTTAAAATTTCGTACAAGGGCAGGCATGAATGGTTTCATATTGGATGTTTTTTCATAAAGCAGTTTTCCTAGCTGCTTGTTCCATATAATAGGGTTTATCTTCTGATTAATAATAATAATAATAATAATAATAATAATAATAATAATAATAATAATAATAATAATAATATGAGGTGAGGCTAGCTCCAGGGTATTTGAAAACAGCACACGGTCACTGTCCTACTCACATTTTAATAATAATAATAATAATAATAATAATAATAATAATAATAATAATAATAATAATAATAATAATAGGTGAGGCTGGCTCCAGAGTAAATGAAAGTTTCACATGGGCACTGCTCTACTCATATTGTAATTGCTGCGTCATAAAAGAAACTTGTACAGTAGAACTTAGAAAACATCAGTCACTTCACACAACTACGCAAAATGATGAGGTAGTGAGGTCTGAAAAAAAAATACTGGAAAATATAGAGAGTATATGGTACCTGAACACTACCCTAGGATAAATATCAAGTGTTTTGGGATTCTATTGCACAGAGGAGCATTTAGCAGAAGACCGGGAACGCCTTGGGGGAAATAATGCCCATTAAATGGTGGGATGGGCCTCTCCCCTATTGGGTCCAACAGCTGTCAAGGCAAACGAGCACCTTGTAAGCACTTGTGGCGGACCTTTTGAAAATGTACCCTAAGTGGCGAATCAGCCTCATCTCCGAAGACCAAAGGCAGTCTCTCTTTTAGCATAGTGTGAGAGTCACCAAATGGAGAGAGGTATAAGCTTTGGAGCTCCACACCCTGTTCTGATAATCCAAAACAATCAGAGAAGAGATTTGTAGTACGTGCTGTCAGGAATCTTGTGTGGTAATGAGGCCTAAAAGCTGGGAAGTTTATTTTGAGTTTAATAAAATGTTAAGGCTTTCGACGAGAGAACGCCTCTGGAGATAGTAGTGAAAATTGAATAAACTGATGATGACAATATGTCTAAATATATGAGAATTATATGTATGTATATATATATGTATATATATTATATATATATATATATATATATATATATATATATATATATATATATATATATATATATATATATATATATATATATATATGTATATTGTATATAGTATAGATATAGCCATATATATTATATATATATATATATATGTATATAATATATATATATATATATATATATATATATATATATATATATATAGAGAGAGAGAGAGAGAGAGAGAGAGAGAGAGAGAGAGAGAGAGAGAGAGAGAGAGAGAGAACTAAAAGACCATAAGTAAGAATTGACAATGGTGTTGGTATACGTCCTCCTTTTCTACTTCCTTTCAATCCATAATTTTATCTTTTTATTTCTCGTCCCTGTCAGAGAAGGTCACCTTTATCAGCAGAAGTAAAAATGAAAAAGTATTCCCCTCCCTTATATTTCTTTCCTCACTTCCTCTTTCCTCTTCGTAATGTCCTTACACGGATAAAAGATTGTGGTGGTGTTCCTTTCCAAGTTGTTTTCGAAAGACAAAAATGTAACTCATCTTTGGACGGTATGAAGCCCAAAAGAAATGGGGAAACGACCTTAAGAAAACTTTTCTGAGGAAAGGGAGGAATTTGGAAGTCCATCGAGAATAGCTGTTGTTATAAAGACCAGAGAGGCGTTCACTTGGTCTTTATATATATATATATATATATATATATATATATATATATATATATATATATATATATATATATATATATATATATATATATATATATATATATATATATATATATATATATATATATATATATATATATATGTGTGTGTATATATATGTGTGTGTGTCAGTGTTTAAGAATATTATTTATGTTAAAATTTTCAATTATTTGAATATACATTTTTTCATTAAATAATTACATGGGAAAGAAAATGAAAGAAAAGTTCTGCAGTTTTCTCCCTTACATTTTTTCTTTCCCATTTTAGAGTCCAAAATGTTTTCGACTTACAAAATAAATCATCTTTGGACAGGATGAATGATTTCTGATCGCGCAGAGAGGAATTGAATATAGTCATTTTTTGTATTGAATAATCATTTACTATTATAAAATATTGAATACTTTTAATCTTACATGTATATATATAATATCAAGTCACCGTATATATATATATATATTTATATATATATATATATATATATATATATATATATATATATATATATATATATATATATTATATATATATATATATATATATATATATTACACGAGCTTTTTAGGTTTGATTCAGTTTTTAGAGTTATTGATATTTATGTCCCAAAAAAAATTTCACTTGAATGAACATTTTTTCAGCAGTTAAGAAGATAACGATATAGAAAATTCGATTTTTAAAATGGGAAAGAAAAATGGAAAGAAAAATCTTGTCTTGAAATCATTTTTCTGCAGTTGTTGCAATGGAAAATTACAAAGGAAAAACAAACATTTTTACTCTTCCAGGCATTTGTTATTTTAGAGTCCAATTTTGTTTCATATTCCGTATAATTTCACTCTCTTATTCTTCACAATATTGTGAAATGCATTAAATGCGCACAGGATATTAGATACTGTCTGGAAATCATAATATGTTTTCTCCCGACAGATCATATCTCTATTTTCGCAGCAGAGAAGATCCATAACTAAAATATAGCATTTACTTTTGTATTGAATAATCATGAGACTATTATCCAAGATATTAGCAAATTCGGATTTTTAATTACTTACATGCCATTTTTCCTTAACGTCAAATCACCGTAACAGAATATACGAACTTTGATATTTGATTGACATTTGCTGTCTGGGGTTAGTAATCATACGAACATTATCCAAGGTATTAGTAAATTCTGAATTTCAAAACTTTTAGATTTGATATAGCACATTTGCTGTTCGGAATTAATAATCATTTGAATATTATCCAAGATATCTGTAAATTCTGAAAGACTACTGACCATAATGCAGTGGGGGAAAACGAGCTTTGATATTTGAACGATTCGACTCTTAAATCCGTCGAGAAGATTGCCAGTCAGCGAGCCATTTGAAATTCTTTTGAGAGAACTTCCCGTAAACAAATCGGAAGGCATTTGCTTGCATGCAGAAGAAGGAAAGCCGAGTGACAGGAAAGCAATGCTGCCATTGGATGGCGTTGTCCTGGCAAAGTCTGACAGGAAATAAATAGAAAATTTCTTCCGTAAAAATCTCAGGAAAATCTCGATTTTCTAAGCCAGAAGAAACCTCTGTTCTATAAGGAGTTTTAAACACATATTAAACTAAAAATAATCATTAGAATCAAACGATGTGTCTTGAAATCATTGTCATGTTGACTGAATGTTTGGCAAACAATGTTTAAAATTCTTGAATAATTAAACAGGTTAATTTTTCAATAGGCAAAAATATACTTCCCTCATTTTATTATACGTCTTTTATGTTGTCCAGAATCTCTCTTAGTCTTTTCGAATGTCTCTCTCTCTTTTCTCTCTCACATACACACACACATTACACAAATAACACATGTACATATACACATACACACTTTGATGTTAACAAGTCACACACAGAAACAAGAAGGGAAATTTCACTTTGTGGACTAATTTTCATTAAATATAAACATACCATATATATATATATATATATATATATATTTATATACCATATATATATATCATATATATATATATATATATATATATATATATATATATATATATATATATATATATATGTTGTGTGTGCTTGTATAATTCGATGTCAGTATTCACACACATACATTATTGACCACATGCCTCCTTATTTGAATAAAATATCCAATTTGATGATAATTCAGGAGCTGATCCAAAAACGCTTTTACAGCAATCCAACAGCGATATAAGAACTTCAAACTGAGACTTATATATTCTTGTACCTACAAATATGAAAATGTTAGCCGGAGAACTGAAGGCTATTACTGAATTATAATAATCCTTTCCAGCAGAAGGTCCTACAACAGGCGTGAAGGCCTTAAAAACTAATTCATACTTGTTAAAGCTACATCTTAGACAATGCAGATGAAAGAAATTACCACTGGATCACTTAAGTTCCTGTTTTTATCCCGTAATGAAAATTGTCGGCGCCACCCCACCTAATCTCGGAACTTCAAAGGCGACGAGACGAAAGGGGCTGAAGTTGGAAATATTTAATTAGTCTACGAAAATGGACGACGGTCTGGGGGAGAGAGGGGAGAGAGAGAGAGAGAGAGAGAGTAAGAGAGATGAGTAATCAGAGAGAGAGAGAGAGAGAGAGAGAGAGGCTAATGATAGATTAGAAAATGCTAATTCATTATTCGTTTTAATGTAATGCAAGAACCGAAATGATGTGTAATCAGGAGAGAGAGAGAGAGAGAGAGAGAGAGAGAGAGAGAGGCAGACAGAGAGAAAGATTAATACAGGAAAATACATTATATATATATATATATATATATATATATATATATATATATATATATATATATATATATATATATATATATATATATATATATATATATATATATATATATATATATATATATACACTACGAGTATTTTGTATGTGTGTGTGTGGTGATAAATGACAAATTCTATAATCTATGCAAACAACGAAATTCCGGACTGAACGACAGAAATGAAAACGACTTAATCTATAGCATGATTCTAATCACAGAACTCTAAACAATCAAGTCGAGAAAGATCAAGAAATGATATACGACAAACGAAAGGAATTTATGTTGGGTTAACCGGCGTCATGAATTAAGAGTGGAGATAAAGGACGGTGATAAAGCCATCAGGGATGAAAAGTGGGAATGAGTTCGCAAAATGAGTTATTTTCCTTCCAGATTTATGTTCCAGATAGCATTATGCTTAGAGATAGCGGTGCAATTGCACGTGGAGAGAGAATTGCACATTTTATCTTATCGAGGATTCTTATCTAACCAGGTGGACATGTACAGAATATAAACATAAAAGATTTACTATTAACTTTCATGCGAAAGACGACGTATTTGTACATTGATATATACAGATAAGCACAAAATTTTGGAATTTAAATGAATTGCATTTGTATTTAGCTTTCACGCTTTTCTTCTTCTTCTTCTTCTTCTTCTTCTTCTTCTTCTTCTTCTTCTTCTTCTTCTTCTTTTCTTTTTTTCCCATTCGACCGTCAGCCACCAGATCTACACTTCAAAGTGAATTTTCGCAGAATGCAAAGAAAAAGAAAGGAGAGAATCTTTTGCTGGCAAAGAAAGCTGCTGCCAGGTGGCCGCCTTCTCCTCTTTCAGTTTTGGGGAAAAGAAGAAATGGCTGTTATCGCGAAACTCCATTTCTGTTTTTGAATGTTTTGGAAAAAGAAAGGTATATTTTTTTATCCTCTCTTCGCACTGTAACTTCATTTTAATTGAAATTCAAAATGGTACAATAATCCGAGTTACCATACTCGCAGTTGGTTACAAAAGCAAATATTCCCAGACGGTTTCATAATTACTAAATGTTTTTTGACAGTTATTAAAAGCTTCCTCCATATTTAATTATTTTCAGTATTATATATATATATATATATATATATATATATATATATATATATATATATATATATATATATATATATATATATAATAACATGTATGTATGTACTGTGTGTGTGTGTGTGTGAGTATGGGCGTGTTTGCCCAAGGGTGCGAAAGCGTTCACTGTGTAGTAAGACCTATAACTATGATGGATTGCGGAGTTTCCAGGGTCCGATTTGAAAAATTATGCTCCTACTAGACGTGTCAGGAAATGTTTTTCCTTCACAAAGAGAAATATTTCACCGGGTGCTCGTTCTTGTCGGCGGAAAACATATTTTTTCTTTCTTCAGCCGCACCATTCAAAAAGTTGGGGTGCGTCGGCTTTGTATCTAAACGATAACTATAATTTTAGTTTAAAATCTTTTTAAGAAATGTTAACTTCATAAATATGTGGGGTTATCTGTTATGATTTCTTAACGAGAGATGAGCTAGCATTGATTCTGTGACCACGTTCAGTTATTTTAAGTTGCAAGAAACTTCAGCCATCCAGCTTTCCACTTCCAGCTCCAGATTTCCTTAATTCCTCACACCGTTGGACTGTGGAACAATCTCCTTGAGGATGTCGTGCAATTAGAGCATCCGAAGTTCAAGTGAAGATGCAATACTTTACTCCCCTAATACAATTCCCCTTGTATTTTAATACTTTACTTGCATTTTTATATCTTTATTAATTTCTTAATTTGTATATTTTCTTTTTAATAAGTGATCTCTTCGCTCTCTATTTCCAATTATCTGTTGCTACTTCTTTCTTATGAAACCATATTTTTTTGGAAGCTTGAATTGCAAGTTAATGGCCCCTGCGATGGGCTTGTTCCATATGAGCAGGGTTCATCTTCTGAATAATAATAATAATAATAATAATAATAATAATAATAATAATAATAATAATAATAATAATAATAATAATAATAATAATAATAATAATAATTGCGAAAAACATCATATGTCTTGGTAATTTATCAGACACGCTTCCGTGATGGAGGTATGAAATAAGGCATAGACAGGGAGTGTTTATCATTCATAAACCTGATTAGTGTCCGTAATTTTACATGACCTGCGTGATTTCCAAAGGCCTCTCTTTTGCAAATCTGTTTTCTGAAGACGCTGCGTAATCTTCTAAGTGAATTAAGTTTATACTTTTAGCAACACGAAACGACGGGGAATTACGAGCATATGATGACATCCCTGAGTGAAAAGGGAAGTTACATACATACATACATACAGACATACATATATACATACATATACATATATATATATATATATATATATATATATATATATATATATATATATATATATATATATATATATGTACATATCAGTCTACCTACCTATTCTGAAAAGAGGATAACTTGTTCACTTCTTTTCTCAATAGCCAATAAACATATTTGGCCTGATTTTTTTTAAGCTCAGAGAGAGCGGAGAGTTCCAGGAGGAGAAAACATTCTATCGTATTGATTCTGTTTTACTTTACAAACTGAATCGAAGAGGCCACTGGAGTCCCTAAGTTTTATAGGACATCTACAGTAACTTTCCGATTTCGGAATGTTACGTCCAACTTTGTTTTGTGTATTTGTGTGTGTGTGTGTGTGTGTTTGTGTGTTTGTGAGTGAGTGTGTGTGTATGTGTGTGTGTTTGAGAGTGAGTGTGTGTGTGTGTGTGTTTGTGAGTGAGCGTGTGTGTGTGTATGTGTACGAGTGAGTGTTACTGATTTACGATGTAGATGATTCTACCAGTCACATACACATACATACATTTATATATATATATATATATATATATATATATATATATATATATATATATATATATATATATATATATATATATATATATATATATATATAAACAGAATCCACTTTACTTTAACAAGCAAAACGTTTTAATCAACTAACTATAAAACCTTACAGTTTTTGGCAATTAAACTGCGACAATGACAAATAAATAGATTAATGAAAGAACTATCCATGACAGAAGAAGATTTGAATAACAGTAATTTGTCCTTTTTTATCTTTAAAAACAGTTAATTAGAACTTAGGTAAGACGAGTGTTTGGTCATTTTCCCCCGAAATCATAAACTTGGAGTAAACAGAGCAATAAAGTCACCTCAAGTTCCGTTGATCAGGATCCGAATGACCCTCGCAGGAACTGAGATCAGTCGCCCAAGTGACATAATGATTTTGCAATGTCCATTTGCAGTCGGGGAGAGAGAGAGAGAGAGAGAGAGAGAGAGAGAGAGAGGGGGGGGGGGTTCCCTTGACAGTGAGGTCATAGTTTCCAAGCAGTTAGGCAGTGCTGGATGGCGGTCAGAGCTCTCTGGGTAATTACTTCAAGTACTTGAGGCAGAGAGAGAGAGAGAGAGAGAGAGAGAGAGAGAGAGAGAGAGAGAGAGAGAGAGAGAGAGAGAGGCGCACACAGACAGATAGACAGATTAAGATGATACACTGTTATCAAAACCAACAATAATGTTTTCTACAGTGTTCACCTCCGAAGCGAGACAAAATATCTGTAAAGCACTGAAATATCAAGAGAAAAAAATTGACTTTTAATAAAGACTTATACAAAGTTAAGTCATTAAAACGTGCTGTTCTTCTAGTTTTTTGTTCTATTCCTTCACAGGGAAAGCAAAATTGAATATATTGTCTTGAATCTGAAAAAGCAGTGCAATTTTCCATTAGCCAAAATACCACGCACCAGATCAAAAATTCATGTAAAATCAAAGTAGACATCAGGCAAAACCTCTGAACAGTGAACTTTGAACTTCCAAAAGGGAATGGAAACAGAAAAGTGCTTCTTGGCGAGCATCAACACTTTAGTGAATAATTGAATAAGAAAAACGTTTAGTGGTGCCAATAAGCTTGACTATTGAGGCATCTGTCTCGATTATATACCCATTATTCTGAGACGAAGAAATAACGAAGGGAACAGTGCTGCTAGAAGGATTTAACTGAAGATTATTTTTTCTTTACATGTCCAAGAATAAGAAAATTGCCTGTTACTGACCTAGTGAAAACAGATCTCAAGTATTATTCGTTGAACAAGGGTAGATGAACTGACGCCAAAGTGTACGAAAGTTAATGAGAACTCTGATTCACACCATTACACGATGAAGACAGATTTTGAGACACGAAGACAGTTTCAGGTTCAAAACACGTTCGAAGCTCAGTGCTCTGGTTTCAGTAATGTCAGGATGATTCTCTCTCTCTCTCTCTCTCTCTCTCTCTCTCTCTCTCTCTCTCTCTCTCTCTCTCACTGGGGAGGTTCGGAGTTCATCGGCCTGGTTTCACTAATCGTCAAGATGATTTGCAGTTCTCTTTCTCTCTCTCTCTCTCTCTCTCTCTCTCTCTCTCACTGGGGAGGTTCGGAGTTCATTGGTCTGGTTTCACTAATCGTCAAGATGATTTGCAGTCCTCTCTCTCTCTCTCTCTCTCTCTCTCTCTCTCTCTCTCTGAAGGTTGAGAGCTCAGTGGTATGGTTTCAGTAACTGACAATATGATTCACATTCCTCTCCCTCTCTCTCTCTACTTAACGTAATTACTGAGGGCGCTCCCTGTGCAGTCCCTCAGCCCAACATTTCAGAAACTATGACTTGGCAATTAAGACTCATTCCCCTCAGCAAAATGGCGGCTGCAAACTTAAACAACTTTGTTGCAAATGGTCTCGTCCCAACATGACTGAGTTTGTTGGGGATGCACATTAGAGAGAGAGAGAGGGGGAGAGAGAGAGAGAGAGAGTGGAAAAAGAGGTGGTTTGACTAGAATCAGGCCATGTTTTTTCTGACTCGTAGTCAGGTGGAAAGAACCCACTGAGGTGATTTGATTTAAGAATCAATTATATATATATATATATATATATATATATATATATATATATATATATATATATATATATATATATATATATATATATATATATATATATATATATATATATATATATATATATATATGTATATATATATATATATATATATATATATATATAATTATATATAATTTGTGTATATGTTGTTAATTTACATATGTGCGTTCAAAAACACACTGGGTGAGACAGAGATGGAAAGCAACTGAATTACTGACCATTTCTTCTAATGTCCGGATGAAAAGAAGGCATTCGGATGGCAAACAATATGACTGAAAACGGTGCGTAAAAACGACTGTATTTGCAAGGGCCAATATTTCATATATATTATATAAGTCAATATATTATAACTATACATATAAACTCAAAGTTACTATTACTATATCTATAAAGTCAAGTCATCAAAGAAAACATTGATATGAAAAATTCCCTGACCATTATCCGATTAGAGCCTAACCTAGAAAATTATTTCATTAGTGCTGGACCTCACCTCCAGTCATCATTTTTATGCCTGAAATTATGGAAGGCCCGATATCTCCAAATTACTGTTAATGACAGGTTA
>NC_089749.1:60482148-60487148 GCF_040412425.1 Macrobrachium rosenbergii | reverse complement strand
ATAATATCGTGGGACGTCCGAAGTTTCGGCAAGAATTCCTCAGATAGTAGGGATAAGAACAGCAGAGTTAAGAGTGAGAGGGTCCTTGAATTTGTAACAACAACAAATAATAATACACAATAATAATAAGAATGAATTTGTTCAGTGGTCCCTGTGTTTCTTGGTCATGTGTCATCTTTTCAGAATAATAATAATAATAATTTGTTATTAATACATAATAATAATAATAATAATAAGAATGAATTTCAAGTCAATGGTCCCTGTGTCTTGCTCCATGTGAATCGGGTTCATTCAGAATAATAATAATAATAATAATAATAATAATAATAATAATAATAATAATAATAATGAATTTCAAGTCACCTCTGTGGTCCCTGTTATCTTTGTTTAATGAATCGGGTCTGTGGACTTCTTCAAAATAATCAGAATAATAATGAATGAATAATAACATCACAATAATAATAATAATAATAATAATAATACTGAATTATGATAAGGTACTGATATATGTGATATTTATTTTGTAAATCCTGATGGCAAAGAGGGGTGATGAACAATGGTGACAAGAAGCAAAGAAAACGAACAGATGAGACCACGATTAGTACAAAGCAAAAATCTGAACAACAGTGGGGAAACTAATAGAACCTTTTCTAGAACAGCTAAACACACACACACACACATGCACACACATACATACTTCATCTATGTTTCCTGCAGCACCGTAAGAGGTTCGGATTGTCTTATAATTAAATGTCAAGGCCCAGCCAGCCTACGAATCTAGGAAGTGCCTTGAGATTTAAGAGAGTGATAATGACGAATGACGAAGAAGAAGAAGAAGAAGAACTCATCTCTGGCAGACCTCACTTTTACGGAGGCTGATCCTTCCCCTAATTAGATTTTTGTCCTTTTAAACTTTTTTTTTTTGGGTGTGGAGGGATGAGGGTGTATTTTGAAGCTTATCCTTCTTATGAGAGATCGTCTTTTCTTTGGAAACTGGATATTTGCCCTTGCGTCATGTGATAAGGGTATTAATGCATATATGCTGTGAAGTAGTATATACATATATATATATATACATATATGTGTGTGTGTGTGTACATATACAGACACATACATACATACATATATATATATATATATATATATATATATATATATATATATATATATATATTTGTGTGTGTATGTACATATATATATATATATATATATATATAAACATACATAATATATATCAATATATATATCATTATATATTATGTTATACACATTTTACATACATCCATACATATTTTTCAGTGGATTCAGCTAATAGACATTGAATAGAACCGATGTTCATCAGTTTCTAGAGTCTTTAGTCTGACTGGTGCCCACTATTTTCAGTGGCCACCCATCCAAGCATTGAATAAAACCGAAGTATTATATATATATCAACTATCCTGACCGGTATATATATATGATATATATATCATATTTATATTTATCATTTATGATTACAAAGCCGAGCTTCAGTTTCCTGAATCATGAATGAGGTTTTAACAGAGGAAAAGGTAGAAGAAAAAATATATACACAGAGCAAAAAAATAAGAAGAGGAAAGGGGAGACTTTTTCATCCAGACATGAACGCGTAGACTTTAAAGAGAGATAGAGAGAGAGAGAGAGAGAGAGAGAGAGAGAGAGAGAGAGAGAGGAGAGAGAGAGAGAGAGAAAACACTGACTTTCATTGTTTTTAGATATTCTTAAAAAAAAAAAGCTTTTAAGACAGAAGCTGCTTGACCATTGGTCCAGAGAATCAACAATGTTTTGAGTTGTAATATGAAGAGATATTTCAAAACATTCCTCTTAGCAAAAGAAAAATTAGCAAAAAGGTTGTCTGTTCATGATGAGTCCCAGAGAAAAGAGAGAGAGAGAGAGAGAGAGAGAGAGAGAGAGAGAGAGAGAGAGAGACAACATGGGGTCCATGAAGCACCGCACTTTAATCATTGTTTTAGAAAATATTTGTTATATATATATATTAAAAAAAAGAAGCTTAAGAACACGGGTGCATTTTGGTGCTTGACCTCTGCTTCAAAGCAGTGAGAAATACTGACCGAAAGCAAGAAGCACAACAATGTTTGACTGAGTTTTTAATATTTTGAATATGAATCAGACTAAATTCAAAAACGAGAAGGCCTTAGAATTAATTTTTATGAAATAAAGAAAAGCGCCATGCATGCAAAGGTTGTCTGTTTATGATGAGTCCTAGAGTTGAGTGATTATATATATATATATATATATATATATATTAATATATGAAAAAGCAGACATCGGAAATATTAATTTAACAGCACGATTTTGATACACACAAGATTTTAAAAACATGCAATAAAATAAGATTTAACTTTAAATGGGACGCTTCATTCTTCTTTTCTTTTCACTTGTGTTTTCTCTGAATTACTTTTAGTATAAATCACAGACAGATAACAAATGGAAAAATATTAGTTCCATAAAAAGCTCGATTTTGGAAAAGGTTTCTGAGTGAGCTTATTTCATAAGACTTTACTACTGTAATTGTTGGGGAAAAACGACCCTGCTGACACCTTTTCTAATTCTTCTCTCCTTTTAAATGTCTTTTAGTATACATCTATTTACAGTAACAACAGGTATGGAAATAACACATCCCAACATGTTGTGTTACTAAACAATTTGTGAAGATCCATTCATTTCAGAGTTATAGATAAATTTTTAGTGTGATATTTTAGTTTATTGATATTTTTAAGTGCTGTGTATGAAAATCTGTAGATTCGATACAAATGGAAGGAAATTCTTCCTAAACACAATATTGTAGCCAAAGAATAATGTATTTTGCTTTACGTGAATTGAATATTTTAAATAAAAAAAAAAAAAGTTCATTTTCCAACAAGGCATTAATACGATTTTTTCCTTGCAATAGGTTTCATACGAAAAATTTTCTCTCTTGATGTTCCTTAATTTCTCTTCATTCTCTTGATAGGAAACCTGTTTGATTCGGTCCCTCTCTTATTTAGAGCACTTTAAGGCATCTTCTTGAGTATACTGCACAAAAACTCCATTATTTTTCATCGACTCTCCCAAAAACAAATTATCCTAAATTTCCCGTTACTGATTTCCAATCAACTCAAACGTAATCGAAACGCAGAAGGATTTAAATCAGGTGAAATGGCCTTTGTAGCGCAATACATCTAAAGGCTCGTAAACACGTTACTCATAGGGGGTACCTCAGCTCTTTCATGAAATACGTTTTGCGAATTTCATATTTCCAATATTGTTCAGAGTTGTCAGCGCAATACATCGATACGATTGATAGCAACATTTTGCCATATTTGCATTTTTTGGAACGATCGATTGATAACTTCCTGTTTTGGCGATCGCTAGAGTATGGTTCTCCATCTTAAAAATGATATTGCCCGGTTAAGTTTTAACTATTAAAACGGCTGAAATATTTGGAAATATTTTCTGATTTGACAGATTCAATCAAACCATGATTGGAGTGAGGTGGGACAAAATCACTTTCTGCATGATCAGTGGACGCATTTGGAAATCCTACTTGAAAGGTTTCAGAATAATATTAGTTAATGTTCAAAATATGTATAGCTTCATAGACTAGTAGATGTAGTAGGATTTAAAAGATAACAGTTATCTTAATTAACATTTTGATACAATGTCCATCATCATTGGCGTTTATACAAATAGGCTTTCAAACTTTTCTCCGTGTTTGGTCTGATAATAAACACCAATAATGTCCACGTCGAGAGGTAATAAACACCACAATGAAAAGCTAATATAGACGACAATGAAAAGCAATATAGACCACATAATGAAAGGTATTTATGAACGTGTATCAAATTACCGTATTAATTAACGCCACATCACATTTCAAAAGGTCTCAATATAACGTATTTTGATCGGGTAGTTTTATCTGCAAGCAGTTTCTTCCATATAATTCCTTCTCCACACATATTTCAACTTGCAATTGAAGTTAACGATCAGTTATTGGGGCAAAATAACCAAATGGTGTTCTGTCAGTAACAACCTTAAGTAGTATGACAGACGGGAAAGACCATTATCACGACGCGCCAAAAATTCAGTCAACATAAACCACATATACTTTTAATAATAAGAGTAAACGGCTTTCTGTTTATATTCAACATAACTCTTACAGACATTAATTCAGGATATGTTGTGGATTTATTTAGATTAACACGCGTAGCAATAATGCCAATTTATTCATTTATCTCAACACTTACTCCCCCAATGTTAAAATGAATCACCCAAGTTAAAAGGCGCTGCAGATGCTGCCATCTTTCGGTCCCGAGAAACACAACCAACCGGCTTCACTTTTGTACCTTACGCCAGAAATCACCTGACGGGTATCGGGAGCTGTTCCATTAGTTTTCGCTCGTTTGCGGTTATTTTTAATCATATCAATTACATCACTCAACCGATGTAATTATGCACTAGTGTACATATGATCAGGCTATAGAACACCCCTTACTGTAATGCATTTTGCATTTTAGATTCCCTACCCTTAATGCATCTCTCCTTCGCTGGATCGGTCATACAGTTTGACGAGACAATAAAAGATTGAGCGAAACTATTTAGGAAGTAGTTAGCAAGTTTAAATTGTAGTTAACACGAGAGTTGAGCGAACTTGGTGATAATTCCCATATAGACGGAATGGTTGACATAACAGGAAATATAAAAACGATATATATAATTAATGGTTCCCTCCTATTACCTATCTTCTATATTAGGACCTGAGCATTAACAAGAACAGCGTGATTGCAGCGTCTAAAAAATACAGGCAAATGAAAGCATACTCCAGTTTGGTATGAGAATCATCGTGATTTATATTTACTCAGTAACACGAAGTCATGGCCATTGGCGACATGTTACTCAGAGGTGAGGATCTAGGTAACCAGAGCATGTGTGATTTCAAAAGCAAAAAATTTATTATAAGAAAAATTTACCTGTTAGAAATA